>NC_086363.1:10666652-10916652 GCF_036324505.1 Eleginops maclovinus | reverse complement strand
ATAATCAGTATTGGCTTATCAATTCCAAATATGAATGATAGATCATAATAGAGTGTTACTCTCAAGACGAGCAAGTACGTTTTATTAAGTTTTACATTTTCCTTCACAGTACACACAGTCAAATTTATATTTTGAAGCAGTGTTAGATTTTGTTTTATTTAAAGCCATCTTTGTCTGTGGTGACTGTAAATTAAAGATCTTTGGATTTTGCCATTTTATAAAACAAAGTATTAATCAATACTGAAGGATAATGGAACAGAATATTCTATTGACTTTAAAGAATCAAGGTTGATTATAAACAATAATTTGATTTATTTCTCTTTTTTTTGCAGCTCTTTTTTTCAGTCTGTATCCTAACAAAATGTTAAATACTGAAGGACTTTTGCAAAAGTTCTTATTTTAATTAATGTCATCAGTTTTAGAATCCCTTATTGCACAAAATGTTGTTCATCATAAAGATTTTAACATCTTTGTTATCATCTATTATTTAACCCTGTCTAAACAAAGAACCCTACTATCTTTCATATTGTCCTCTCTGCTGATGTCCTCCCATGTTGTGTTGTTGTTATTGTTGTTGTTGTTGTTGTTGTTGTTGTTGTTGTTGTTGGGTACCTCCTCTCTGTCTTTTATCAAATGGTCAAGCATCTGTTTCTTGCTCTTTGACACTTTTGGCACCGGCCGTCCTGACCCACTTTTTCAAATGTGTACAGTTATTGTTATGGGCTATCTGCAGCAGGCACATTGATCTATACATTTTTTGGTCCCGAAAAACAACAAACAAACGGCCAAACGAATGGCGGCCAAATCTGGGAAGACAGAAACTGGTACAGACAAGTCTAATCACCTCAGCAGCAGCAGCCGCATCCCTCTCTCTCTCTTTCTATCAATCTGTGTGTTCTGGTTGTCTATGAGTGGGTGCATGCGTGTGCATTGTTGATAGTGAGTCAGCACCTGCATGTTGTTCCCTGTGTTTTGGTGCTCACGTTGCTGTAGACAAACTTTGGCCAGGGCTCCTGCACAATTGCCCTTTCTATGCAAACAAGCGCCGGACAAAACAGAAACCCATTCCTTTATTCTTTGGACGGAGCCAGGTTTAATCCATATAGCAAATTAAAGACTACTGTATGCTGTACTTTAGGTTAAAACGAGTTTGTTTGAACGATAAGCTACTTATTGGTTCAAATGAAAGTTAATATGTGTCACTTAACATTGAATAAGCCTGACGTTGGGATGTTTGGTCACATATAGGTCACCATATCCTATCTGTGGGTTTGATTGGGCCAATTTAGTCCCTTCTTAGTTTTATTTGTAAGACATTTTACTTCACAGTAAGCTTTTTTTTGGATGTAGCATACTCAAAATCAAGCTTATGAAAGGAACCTTTACTTTATTTCATCCACAAACATAATCAGAAGTTTAGTTTCCTTTAATCCTTTATGTTTCTTCACACTCAAATGTGTGAAGACTCAGATTTAAAGCTAAATAAAAAACACAGGTGTACATAAGAAAATCCATTTTAACACATTAATGATGGCTCCTCGAAATGTGATTTTTGATCGACCTGTAGCCACATTTACGTAAAGGGACATTTCAGTAAGGTGGCTTTGCTCTGACGGAGTTTTACTTCAAGAGATGGCGGTTGTTTGTAAGACTTTAGTTATTCTCAAACCAACCGAAACACCAAAGATTTGACACAAACTAACTAACGGACACCATACACCATTGTCTCATGAAGTACCGGAAATGGAAAGGGCTTTCTGAGGGCAAGGTGAAGACTGAGTACGTGCCCACCGCCATCAGCTGCAGGTAATCACTCCGAACCATCCCTTCAACCATACACACTCATCTTAGCAAAACCACTTCTTTTTTGCGCTCTAGCCAAGGATAATATTTCCACTCTCAATAGAAAGAAACAAGACAAAATAGCTTAATCGTTTTACAGCTCTGTTTGACCCTCACTGAGCCCCCATTGTTTCTCTTTCTCCCCATCTCTTCATCATGTGTTTCTCCTCTCCTCCGTACCATGGATAGGGGGGGTAGTTATCAGGCCCGGCCAGCCCAGCCCAGCCCTCCTACCTGACCGCTGGCAGAGGGAGCGGCTGCTCTTGCCTGAGTATCTCCGACCACAACAGCACCCAGGGAATGAGGAAATCAGGCTATAGTAATCTTTGCAGGCCCAGAGCACACTGGCCAGAGTGTGAGTAGTTCATAAAGTGTGTGTGTTTTTTGCGAGTATGCACCATGCGCGTGTTCAGGAGCCCGCCACTCCTGCAACATCCGGCTATAAATCTATTGTGACACGTCAAACTGAATTTATGAGCCAATCTGCTTGCGACAGACATGTTTGATTTGAGAAGGGAAAGGAGGATGAAATAAAAAAAATCCTGTGAGAGTCAACTTCTGCTTTTTCACTTAGAGCGGAAAAGTTTGAATATTTTTTGTATATGCTATTTAGAAAACGTGCTTCTTTTAAATGAAACTTTTTAAAAGGTTCCTTTCTATGCTGTGTCAAAATGTTAACATTATCCCAAAGAACTTTAAAGACCAAATATAGATGACATGGGGCAGAAAGTCACAGGAGTTACACGCTACATGCAGAAGTCTTAGGATCATATAGGAAAACATTGCTTTATTTGGATTATTATATTTATGTAATTTATTTTCTCAGTTTATTTACAATTGGCATACTTTACCAGCGAGCTCTTTAATTCACTTTTCTTAAAAACAAATATGCTGCTACTTTTTTATTTACCATGGTGTACATATCTGCTATTTTATTTGAATTATTTTAACTAATTATGTTATTAATTAAGCGTGTTCAAAAAAATGCTGTTGTAATCATGTACATTTCCCAGTTGGGGAACAAATAAAGGATTTCTGATTCTGATCTGCTATATAGAAATTATATTTTTGGGGGAATATTATTTAAAATCAATAGAGCAACGGCACAGTTTTTCAGTTTGTAATTGTAATTATTTTGATGTCTATTCAAGAACAAAGGAGGGTGCCCTACCTGCAAGACTTAAGATTTGTATTGGAGTTTCTTTCTGCTTTTTGACATGCATTTGTCCTTTGAGTTGTAATACTATTTTTTCCCAACTATTTTTTTCTCTCTGCTATTTTACGTGTACTCTATGACTTATATTGGTCTGGGATTTATCCTGAAAACATCTTTCTGAACTGAAAAGAGCTAAGTTTGAAGAGTGTATCAGTAACCCAATGCTTTGATAATACACAGTTGGAATAAAATTATTGTACCTCTTCTCATAAAAATGACTGTGTGTGGAAATAGGAATAAAAAAGGAATGCGTCTGAAAACTAAAATAATTATTATTATGGGCAACGGTGTAATATCTAATGGTATCACACTCTCCTGTTGCCTCTCGTTAATGATTGCTGCACTGCAATGTTGACGATAACCCAGTCACATTTTCACTCGTGTTTCACTTGATAAAAGAAGTCCATAGTAAGAACTTGTTTTCTTTATTAGTATTTCTATCATTGCAGTCATTTTTCTTTCATCACAAGTAGATGGAGTCCCCTTTTTGTGTCATTTTGAATTCTAAAATACCCTGAAATCCATCCATTTCATTCACACGACAGCATGTTATGTCTTAGAATATCCATCTGTGTCTACATTGTTTTTGTCAATAAACCACCACACACACACACACACACACACACACACACACACACACACACACACACACACCGGCAGCTGCCTGCTCACTCAGTGGAAGCAGGTGTGTGTAAATCTCGTGGGGTTTGGGGCTTTTTTTTCTCTTTTGGGTGTAGTAAAAGATGGTGAAATTCCCAATGTGAAAGTCTGCTTCTCACTCTGGCCTCTTTCCACAAGACACACATTAAACCACACACACATTGTTGCCATGGAGTTCTTACAGCCTTGCACTTTTGCCTCTTCGCTTTTTATTTACTCCATTATTGTTACATTAAACCGCATGTTTCTTCAAATATAAGAATACACATGCGTCACATATAGCTGGAGTAAGTGTGCATGCACCCCACAGGAACCTATTTCTGTGTGGCTCGGCCTTAAATACCACAGTTCCTGTTAGCTGTGTGTCCGTCATGATGAATGTCTTTTTATGTATCCCTCCGAGACTACTACTTGAGATGGGAATCTATATTTGAGGGCACTATGGTGGATCAGCGTGGGGGGGGGGGGGGTGCAGGTGGCTAGAGGAAGGGTAAGGGGCTTGTAAATATAGATCCTGGTCTTTGACTTTCATGGCCTCACAGGAAAACATGAGACTAAATGTGGAGCTCATACACGTGTTAATGTGTGTTTCTGGAGGATTTATATACAGTTATTGCACACAGTATATTGAAATTAGTAACGGAGTTGACTTACTTTATTCGCCAGAGTTTGTGTTTCAGGAACTGTTGCATGAGTGGGCCCTGTTTTCCACAGAAAAAGAGGCAACAGTTGGATACATTTGCTTACTATCTTCGCTGGCTGATAAACTCTGAACTCACTTAGTAATTGGCAGATGGAGGGAAAGTTTTATGATCTGCTCGGCACAACTTTATGACAATAAACCTTTGTATCTGCAGGATTGTGTGTGTGTGTGGGGGAGATGAAGGTGGGGTATTTGAATACTACAATCCTTAAAGATTTGCATCGTGAACCAGATAGCAAATAGTTCATTCACTTTAAACAGAGGAATTAGCCTGGACACTTGTGCGCCCTCACAGTTGTTTACACTGGTAACTACTGCAGGCTATTTGTTCTAAAATATTGACTTGTAAAACCATATTTACAGCTTACATGTATGGAAATGTCGTTTCATCTCTTTGAGGAACGGCTTTTTAAATTGCTATTTACTTTTACAACTTCAACTCATGCTTTTAGTTTAAATAAAATGCCCAAAATGACACCCAACACAAAGATTTTAATAAAAACAACACACTTTATTTACTAGGCAGTATAGAAAAGTATAAAAAACATGAAAACTTGGCAAGTATAAATGCTTTTATAAAATCATTTTTGCTCAAAAGCTACTATAAAAAAACAAGGCGTATAAAAGATTGTCTGCTAAGTGTTTGTAATGGACTACTGTAGTCTTAGTAAGAAAACAAAATGCTGATTGAATACACAACAATATAAAACAATTCAAGAGAAATGTATAAAAACAAACAACCATACAAAAGTTTCAATTGGTATTTGTTTGTAGCATTATATAAAATATCAGTGTTTAGATCCCTCGCTTTTTATGGAGAATATAAAATTCAAGTGCAGCTTGGTTTTACTCTTACTGGGTGAAGCTCATTAAATATAAGCTCATTTAATATTTTGTAAATATATATACTTTTTCTTTAACACATGTGTTTGTTCAATACAGGATACTGTGAAGGCCAGAAGTGAATTGAAATGAAAGCGTAATTTAAGGTGCCAATGTGGTGGTCAGGTAATACTAATAAGGCTGGCCCCCTTGTTTAAAACATGGCCGTCCATAGTTTAATAACAGCTTCTGGTTCAGCGATAAGTGTTTACATTATGTGGCATGGACCAAAGTCTCGAAATTCTCAGTAGACACATTGTAGCCTGTAAAAAATTATAATAGAAAAGGAACAGAAACGTTTCATGACTGAAATAAAGAGGTCAGTTTTCAATCCATTAATATGCCTTTGGAATATATGATAATGCTTAGGGCTTAAATACTTAAAATCAACACTGCTCCATCGGCCAATTGTAAAAAAAAACCAAACAAAACAATAATAACATTATCAAAAGGAAATAAATTAATCAAGTTGTTCTTTATATTAATATTAAAATTCAGAATTAATAATACATCCCAATGAAAATTATATAGCCACCGTTTCCCATTTATAATACAACAATTTTAAAAAATGACGAGACCGAGAGTAAGGACGTACAATAAAACCCAGAGCAAATTCTGTATAAAAGAGTAAAAAAAGGTTAGTCTTTGGTTGGTTGAAATCCAACAAGTGTGAGTGTAAAAACACAGACGGCATAGAGTCTCTCCCAACTGTTGTACCACAACAAAAATGTAATCCGCCGCGCTGCGTCCAGCGCAGGGACTGCTGATCTCTCAGTTCAACAAGTGTCTCTTTACATGACCAGTGTCCTCGTGGGGTAAGTGTTGATGTACTTGTGGCTCTGCTCCGAGGCCAGGACGTGCTCCTCTGTTTTCCCACAAGTCCCTTGTTCCCAGGGACTGAGCTGCTGTAGACAAGAGAGGACAGGAGGATGAGTTCATGAGCAATCACCGCCATCTTTGTATCATTTCTAAAACCTAGATCAATATGAAGTTATTCCAGCATGATGTAGTTTGTTTATAGCATTACATATAGAGCTTTTTACTTTTTGGCAATCGTATTTGAGCTTCAACTATTATAGAAGTGGTGTTACTATTTAAAAGCCCAATGGAAAATTCCCATGGGCTCTTGTCGAGGGAGTCCTTGTTATGCTAACTTCCTGAATGGCCGACAAAAATATGTAAACCCTTTTACACACCTGTAGTGGGCTGCCCATGCCTCTGCGGGGGTGGTGGTATTTGTGTCCATCGTCACTCAACATTGAGCTGGTGAGAAGGTCCTAAATTAAAGTATAGAAGACATTTGTTAGAGATAGAAATCAAGATTTGGGATATTTGTGAGTGACTAAGAAAAGCCTAGGTTTGGAGAACTTGAAGGTGAGCTTACAGGTACTTCCTGTGCGGGGCCGCTTGGGGAAAAGAGCTGTGTGTGGAGCTCTTGTCCTTCCCACTGCATACACGGGCTCCTCTCACACGGGGACTCCACCTAGGAGCCAAAATAAATGGTGGTTAATATCACGACAAACTTAGATGCTTGCAGTTGAATCCAACCATTAAACTCAAAACCGTGTTGCAAACTAAAATCCTTTCCCTTACAAAAATCTCTGTCTCACATCTTCTATGCCCCTGTGTTGTTTGAAGTGTGATTTACCTCTTGTTTTATCTTCTTCAGAGGAGGCTGATCGATGGCACACTCCATGGGCTCCTGCTTGATGGACTCTATCATCTGCTGCTCCAGAGGGGAATTCTGGGAAAAGAGACAAACCCTCCAAGTTAGTCACAAGGACACAAACAAGCACAACAGAATGCGACACACCAATTCAAGCCTTCAGATATTTTTCAAGTTCCTCACCAGTAGTTTGCCATACTTGGCCTCCTGCCGGGCCAGGGCTGACCTGAAGGGCGTGGGCGTACAGGGAGATGACTCCAGGATGGACCGACGGATATTTGGGGTTCTGAACCTGAGAGAAAAATGTTTGTTAAGCGCCATTTATACACACCTTTGTCTGATAGAACATTTAGAGAGATAGAGCCACTTACATTTCACTGTCTGTGTGGGGGCTGATGGTGTGGTTGATCACAGGCTTGGTGTCCACGGGCGAACTCATCGGTAAGCTGTCGGTGTCAGAGTGCTCCGAGCTCATTGACTGGTTGAGAAACTGTGGGACAAAAAGAAAGCAAAACCATCAATCAAAGTGGGAGGTTTAATCTTAAGGCAATTTGGCAGATCATGGGCGAACACTACGATGGAGAAGAAAGGAGAAAAAGAGGGCCGGTGCAAATTTAAAAACATGGAGAAAAACAGCAGAGATCTAATTCTAAATGATTGGTTGATTTGATCAGGTGGCAGGTTTGTGATTGGATGGATTCTGAACCTAGGCGGCTACTTTTACTACCTGTGAGGGAGAAAAGGGGAGCTTTCTGACTGGTGAGGGCTTTGGAGTTGAGCAGGCGATAGCAGCCCGTGCTCCGTGAGCCTTTCCTGAGCCCTGATTGGGCGAGAGGACCCTGTCTGTTCTGAAGGCGCTCCTATCCGAGGGGAGGCTCTAGGAAAACGGCGGGAAAATATGGGTCAAAGCCCACTACTTGGTAAAAATCTATGTCGCTACTTGCTATGCTATCCTTTTTAGGCCCAAAGATGAACCGCACGCAGATACTCACCGAGTCGATGACGCAGTCCATGAACTCTGGAATAGTATTTGAGAACGTGGAGCTGCTGTGAAGGCTGTTGTTGTTGTTGTTGTTGTTGTTATTCCTGCCGTTCGCACGTGATGCAGAGGCGCTCTCCTCAGGTAGGCAGCTCTGATCCAGAGGCAGGGCGGGGGCATGGTGGTGAGTTAACAACAGGCCGCCCTCTGAGCTGTTGGTCAAAGCGCTCTGGCTGGCCCAGATTGTCGGATAGGACAAATTCATCTGAGAAAGAGAGATGAAGACTGAGTGTCAAAGAAGCGCGAGAGAGAAATCATTCAAGTCTGACAAGAGGAAAGGGAACTTTTATGTCAAGACGGGTTGCACAAGGGGTCACGCACGTGCACTAAATTGGCGCTATGGTCCTATTTCATCATTTGCAGAAACAGACCCCCCAGATGTTTCCTCCTCATACAGGCACACACATGCAACCACTGTCCTTAAACTAGGGTCAAAAAGGCATGCACATAAATTGTGCTGTCACTTTTTAATGATTCATAGTTCCAATAATTCCAAATGATCAAAATCACAGTGGTTATTGTATTCTATAAACTACTGACAATTTTTCTCTGTGTTGGAATTCAACAGGCACTGGAATGGCTGCCCAACATACATACAGAATCATTTGGAGTAGTCTCTTCATTTTTTCCGGAGCTGTATGTTCCTGACTTGCAAATGGTGTTCTACACACTTCCTTGATTGCTACAGATATTCCCTTAAAATCCATTTCAACATGGTCATTTTAATGTATTTTTTAATGTGAGTGATGTTAAAATAATTCTAATTGCCGATAAAAATGCAAATAAAATCGCAATAATATTCAGATTTTTTTCTTCTCCAAAAAGGACTCATGCGGGACTTACTGATAGCGATGGCTTCCCTCTCAGCTCGTCTTCTGTCGACATGAGCAGCCGCTCGATCTCCTTCACCCTCTGCTCCTTTTCGGGGTCCTCCTCGTTATAGTGTCTCTGTGGAAAAGGGGGCGGGAGCAGGGTTTAAGTCCATACTCTTGTCATACAATCCTTCCTGTAACCACCCTAGAGTGAGTGTGTGTGGACGTGTCGTCTCTACCTGTATAGCAGCTGTTCCATGCTGGGGAATGTTCCGGATGTTAAAAGGCAGCGACAAGGGGAACGGTACCTGTTGAGCCAATCAGAAACAATTATTATTGAATGACCTGCAGCATTCTATAGTTCTCCTCCCGGGACTCCAGGTCGTCGCCCACTCACCCTGTGTGTGTCGGAGATGTAGTAGAGTTGCGGGGACATCTGCGTGTGACTGGGCGAGTGGTGGGGGAAACCCATGATGTGATTGCTGTTCTTGACGTAGCCGTGGGCGATGGAGAGCGAGGAGTTGGCGTTCTTGGACGTGAGCTGCAGGTAGCCCTCCTGCTCTACCTTTCTCCTCATGGTGGAGTTCCAGTGGTTCTTTATAGCATTGTCTGTCCTGGAGGTCACAGAAAAAATAAGACATATTAACTAACTTGTATTGATTACAAAACACATCCGCAGACACACGTGAACACAATGAGAAGACATGCTATTTACAGCGTTATCAATTCACACACACACTGATGCTGCTACAGATATTCACACACAGCTGATAAGGTTATTAGTACTGATGTGTCTAGACTAGATTATCTTTTGTGTCTTTGTCTTAGTAATTTGATTCTAGGCCCTTCTCTATAAAAAATTAAAACTGCCTTCTCTTCTCAGTTCTTATTTTCTTTGTATTCCCCTTTCTCTAAACCACAGCATTGCACAGTCAACCAACCCAGAGCTCAGTGATTCATTTAGCTTCTCTTTTTTCTTCTGCCTCACCTGCCGGGGAGCAGCTTAGCGATTTCGGCCCAGCGGTTTCCCAGCTTCTCGTGCGCCTGGTAGATGATCCGGTCCTCCTCCTCGGTCCACGATGTTTTCTTGACCTCCGGGTTCAGGTGATTGTGCCAGCGCTCGCGGCACTGCTTGCCGATGCGCCCCTTTAGGTGCTTGGCGATGACCGACCAGCGCTTGGCTCCGTACTTCTGCACCAGCTCGATCACCTGGGGTAGGTGTGTTTGGGTGTGGGGTAGAGAAAGAGGAAAGATGAGAGGAGAGAAGGAAGAGAGTTGAAAAAGTAGAGAAGTAAGTGGTAGTGGAAATGGGTGAGGAAAGAGGAAGGAAGGAGCAATAACAAGGGAGGAGGGAGAAGTAGAAGGGGAGAAAAAAGACAATAGAACCCTTTAGGAAAATCTCTTCTACATCGAGCAGTCTTATCCTTCTTTCTTTATCTTTCTTAAGAGGTGATTGAGAGCACCTGCTGGTGAGCAGGGAGGGAGTTTCCAGTGGAACGTTAGCCACTCTGCTAATCATTACAGTGGCATCTGGGTGGAAATATAACGCCTTTGGACTTTCAATAAACACCTCACCGGCTTCCATGCTGCTCGTTGGGTAACAGCAACTTTTTGGGAAACTAGAAATGTGCAACAGCAGCCTTTGGTTGCTACAGAATAGCTGTTTTTATTACCCTGAATGACACTGGATTGCCTGAACCTATTACTCTAACATCTAAAGCACTTCTGCATTACTATGTGAGGGATTTACTCTGACACACAAAGGGAAATGTCATTTTTGCATTTAGACAGAAGTATTTTATTGATCCACATTTGGGCCTTTTTTGCGTTACAGCAACATAAGAGCAAGCGCTGTACATTACAATAAAAATAAAATAGCATTAAAAGAAAGATATATATGCATGTCAGACTAAAAATGTACACAAAATATAACCTAAAGGATATTATATATACATTAAGTGTGGAAGGTATGGAAGATTAAATAGAATATGTAAAATGTACAGTGTGGTTTATGTCCATTGGAGCTATGGAGCAGAGAGTTATCATTTAGTTTAGGGTCTAGTTTCCTTACCCTCTGGTCCTCCTCTTTGGTCCAAGGCCCTTTGATGAGCTCTGGGTTCAGAACCTTCTGCCACCTGTGCTGACACTGCACATCTGTACGGTTCTGGTGAATCACAAAGCAGGAGATTAGTAATCATCTTTATGCTTTGGGAAGTTATGGTGTGCATCTGTGAGTGCATGTGTGTACGCACAGGACGTCGACTCACGGTTAGTAGGCTTGCGATGAGTTTCCAGTCTTCTGACCCGTGAAGCTCAACAAGTTTCTTTAACTTCTCATCCTAAGGGAGGAGGAAAACATATTGTCAGCCAAGTAATAAACATGTTGCTGCAATGAACATCACCCCACGGCGATCTAACACAATAGTCGATGAATGTGGTTGGACCAGACAACACAGTAAGGTCGCAGGTTTGTGCGAGATCACCCCTGAAGACATTTCCATACATAATCAAATAACGTTGTGTTAGTCAGAAGGTTTTGAATGTGTTTGTGTGTACCTCTTCTCGTGTCCAACGTGTTTTGCCGAGGTGGCGTTTCCCTGCCTTGGCCAGCGTTCCATCATAATCATGCTCATACATCTCGTTCTCCTCCTCATCCTCCTCGCTGCTGTAAACACTGCCGACACAACGAGAGAGAGAGAGAATAAAATGAACAAAAGGTGGCGACTGTGTGAAAAATAACAGTGTATTATAATAGAAAGGTAAATAATAAGCACAATAATGACCTGCCTGTTTCCAAACTACTCCCTAATCGTCTCTTTACAGAGCGCATAAAGAACTCAGCCCACTCTTTAAATCATCAGGTGTCAACACACACAGAACCAGTCATTCTTGAAGGTCTGGGTGCAGGCTTTTAGCCAAGACACCCAGAAGGGGAGAGAGAAAAAAGAGAGAGAGAGAGAGAGAGAGGAAGAGGAAGAACAGTAAGCGGGAGGGAGGGGGGGATGGATGAACAGGTTCCAATGTTTTTGGTTTCCACAGATACTGGGATTGGCACATGCAATCATAATTTTCGTGACCCTGGCGTGTTCAGACCTGCAGTGACATTGTACAGCACGGTACAGTCATATACACACGCACACGCACACGCACACACACACACACACACACACACACACACACACACACACACACACACACACACACACACACACACACACACACACACACACACACACAAAGTGATAAATTAACCAATCAGAAAGTAGAGCATGGAAAACGTGGAAGCTAGGTAGGGTACTTTGGTGGGATAAAGGGCAACAGTGAAGGAGGAACCCCTCTGAGAAGTGTGTGCGTGTGTGTGTGCGAGTGTGTGTACAAGAGGATATTTACTGTGGATTATCTTCCTTATTTATGTTCATTTACCTATATATGTGTGAATACCTGTAATAAACAGCAATGACTATACAAAAAAACAACTTCATTGTGTAAAACTAGAGTTTATTTTAAGTTAATTCATATAAACTGCTATTTTCCCCTTTTCTTTTAAATCCAACTTTGGAGGAAAACTAAGGAAAAGGACACCAAATAATAAGTATATTAAAAGCATTAATAAACAGTGCTCTGAACTTCACTAAAGCAATTAAGAGACTATGAACAGAGCAGCTCCACTCATGCTGAGAATGAAACTAAACAGTGTAAAGATAATCATTGCTCTTATCTCTGAGCGGGCTGCTTTGTGTGAAAGGATCTAGCCCTTTCTTTGGGGTATCAGTGTAAAACCATCAGACTGAGCCCGCAACCCGAAACAGTGATAGGTCAAACCAGGCACGAAACCCCAATGCAACAAGCAGCTTCTTTACAGAAAAAACACATACAGAAAGCGTACAAAACGGTCAACTGATGAGAGTGACTGGTGGTTAAATGTGTGTTCGTGTAGTAAAACAAGGGAAATATCCAGCCACTCATCGAAACAAATGCACAGAAAAGACGCAGTTTCCAAAATAACAGTGCGCGCCCCTCGCTATCAGAGATGCTGCGGCGGGGTATGCACGGTTCAAAGCGTGTTTAAAATAAACTGTACGCCAGATATATGATCCAATCTCGAAACAACGAGAGAATGAAAACATGTGCCTGACTGAGATGAACAAAAACTAACTAAATAATAAAAGACAACAATTTCAGAACTTTCATAAACTTAATTTAAGACATGAGTTTGTCTGCTGCAACGCATTCAAGTCTATGAGTCTCTAGACAGTTAGATAAACGCTATGCTTCAGTATCTATGATTCATTATACGCATATTGAAACCAATGTTGTCCATGCACCGCTTTGCGTACGGCGTGACACGCGCCTGTCCACCCGCCTAATGTTATTAATCCGCGTGTGTGTGTGTGTGTGTGTGTGTGTGTGTGTGTGTGTGTGTGTGTGTGTGTGTGTGTGTGTGTGTGTGTGTGTGTGTGTGTGTGCGTGTGAGTGTGTTTGAGAGGGAGACCCCTTTCTCCCTCTCACCGCTGACAGCAGCGCGAGGAGCGCACATGCCAGATGACCACCACCTGTCATGGGCGCGCGAGTTAGACACACACACCACTCCTCTGCTTTATCCGCCAAGAAAACAGAACAACGCACCCCAAACACAAAACCGGCTTGTATAAGAAAGAGTTGACGAAACAATAAACATGAACTCTGTCAATACGATGCACAGCATTAGTGATGTGAGAAGAAAAAACAATAACTCCGCCAGTTCAACGCGCAAATAGAGGGAAAATGAAAGTTAAAGATAATGCAAAATAAAGAATTATTGGCTTGTTTGAGCTTACCTGTTTCTTGGCCGCCGAGCCATGTTAATATGTGTAGAGCAGCTCTCAGGTTGCACTGAGCACGTACTTTCGCTATCACTGCTGGTTTAGATCTGCTGGCAAAGGCAGGTTGACATTAATTTAAACTACAGCACTCTACTACTGCTCCGCCCCTTCTACCATCCCGGTAAAATTGCCGCTCCTGAGCTTTGCTACTGCGCATGCCAACATTGTAACATTCAAAGACCAGCGAACGTTTTCTGATTACAGTTTGAACGAACCTGTGGAAAGTCATAGTTTGATGTTCTCTCCATTAAAGCTGGTAAAATCATAAGACAATGTAATTATTATTAAAATAGAAAACACAAACTTGGTGTTTTTAGTTTTTTTTTTCGCGATAAAAGGTTGAGTAAACTGTCTAAACCAATATCGCTTAATACTGTTTAGGCAGAACTACACTGTTAAAATATATAATACTTATACCATGTTCAAAACTTGGCTGGATAACATATTCTTGCAATGGTCAATTGAATGTTGGTGGGATAATATTGGTGCCTAAATGGTTACATTGTAAAGGGTTACACATTTACCAAGTGTTCCTGAATGCAACATAGCACTACACAGTCTACTTGTCAAAGGCGCGTTTCTGCCTGGTTGTCCGCGCTAAATGCTTTTTGTCAACACTATTTGTGAGTTACTTCTCTTCTGGTGAAAAGGAGAAGGGAACTAATCGGTCTGGACGGAGCAAACAATTGGGGAATGGGTTTGGCATCCGTACAAAGTGAATTTGCAGTGCTGCTTTCTGTTTTCGGCTACCTGCCTAGTGTAGTGCTGCTTGCTGGTGTTGCAAACACAGATGTTTCTCAGTGATAAAGCATATACGATTGGGGTAGGATATTATCATCAAGCGATAAAATGAGCTTTTGTGCTCAACAAGACAAGACATAATGTTAAAAAAGATAAAGTAACTGAATGACACTTCTGCTTGTGGGGATTTATTGCACACTAACTCATAGACCAACTTCCTTTAAAGCAAAAATGCTTTCCTTTCAGAGTTGTTCCTCAAGTTGACTTTACATCTTCTAAACGAGAGCTTACTGATGATGCCTTTGCATTTATTCAAAAATAATCCACATTTAAATTAGAAACTTGTTTAGCCTGTTTTTTCGGCAACCTTCTTTCAAAGATGAGTAATATAATAATGATCCAGCTGTATTGCATAACTTCTGCTTTATTCTTTATAAATGCAACTGGCCACCATGTATTATGATTATCTTGTTTTGGTTGAGTTCTCCATCCTCCCTGTGCTAGGACTGTCATCGCTCAGCCATTCATTGCAGGGGAGAAGGGGGGCTTAATGCTTTATTTGTATAAATGTGTCTTCATTGTATTAGTTCCTCCATACGCGACCGTATTGTCCTGGTCACTTGTAATTATCATCACCCCAGACCAGTCTATTGTCCCAGGGCAGTCATCATAATAGTGGCCTGATAAAGGGCTACACAGTCTTACACATGGCCTTGGACTGCACATTTTTACTATTTCATGCAACAGGGTGGACTGAGTGCTCAGTGAAGTGAATCACTTACTGTGTGTGGACAGAGAGAAATATGAAGATTTACATAATTGCACACTGAGTGAAGGAAGTACAGCATGGGAGTTATTTTTGTCTGAATTAGCTTGTTATTAGTTACATGTAAATATTGATGAATTGTGTTGGTTTAGAGGCTACATATTGGCAATATCATAATCTGCTTTTGACTTCAAGTGCTAATATATCTTACTGCAAGCCTATGATTGTTGGTTGGCTGGTTGCAATTGCCTGTAGGCTTCAAATCCTATACACACCTGTGAACACAAGAATGGTTCCAGTCATTTTTGCCTTGAGGAGCTGGTGGTTTTAATCTATTCAAATTATATTTTAATTATGTAGCAGCTATCTCACAAGGTCGCCATGCAAGATGCAACACACAATACAAATTCAGGCAATAGAGTAGAATAGAAAACACTTTGTTGGGAACATTTAAAAACATACTGTATCACATCCAGGCCGGACAAAGTAAAGGAAACACAATGAATTACAGTAAAGCACAAACATAATTAATAATTATCCAGAAATAACTAGTGATAATGACATTGTAAAAAGAAGCAAAAATAAATAACCACAATAATACTTCAGTATAAACACATAAGTGAATGGCATTCTGTTTTTACATGTATGATTTGTGCATTTACCTTTAAATATGTGTATTTAGCTTTCTTCTGCACAAGCCCCTATGTCTCTTCCCTCGAGGGTATTATTAAAACTACAATTTGTTATTTGAAACCAAGTTGAATGGAAGGAGCCAGGGTATGCAAATTCACGGTGTAGGTTGAGTAGGAAGCCTGGGACCCATTGACTCCTAGTTTAAGTCATTTGCATGGGCGCGATTGGACAGGTTAAGGGCAGGTATTGTGATGGCCTCCCCCTTTGCAAAGCATTGTGTGCACAGGTTGGCTCATTTGAATGATTTTTAATGATGGCCCCTGGGCTTGAGATATCACCCCACCATGCTTTCGGATCCAATGTTGGGAAGGCCAAACATGTGCATATGGTCTGTGTGAGAGTGTTTGTCTATGTGTATGTAAAAGCCTACATTGGAAAAGGGTTGATCCCAAGCTAAATAGTGAATATGATCCTATATGGTTATGTGGTTAAATAAACCCACATGTTGACTTTTGCTAATATACATATCAACATACAAAGGATGTAAACATTATACCGCAGTACTTTTTAAATCCAGCATAAATATGAGGAACATTATGACTTTAAAATAATTTTAAACCTGCTTGCTGTTAATTGATTGTAATGTAATGTAATGTTATGTTCTTGAAACAATTCACAACTTATTTTAATTTAGTTTCATAATTAAAACCTTCACATTTTATAGGCTTCTTTAAGGACTTCACATGTGTTTTTTTTGTTGGACCACCTGTAAAAGACTCCCCAAGTTGTAGGTTTTGCATTTGCCTAGGGGGTGAGTTCCTTGGTGCCCTTGGGAAATTATGGAAAGCATTAATTCATACCCACTGCCAACTTTTGGGTTGGACTTCACCCCTCACCCAGTTGCACATAAGCTTTGTCTTCTACAATTACACCAGGATTAATCTGTTTTCAGATTTGCATGCTGTTGTTGACCAATATTCAGTACTATGCTTTCCCTTAATTCCCTTTACCATGGCCACCCGCTTTCTCTCTACCATTTAGTACATTTTTTAGAATTATATTGATATAATTTGCTTACAGAGTAAAAATGATCCATACAAACCATACTGTTTATAAGCCATTTAATGATATAATTTCTACATCATTTAAACAAAGCATGTATCCACTGATCCGCTCATTCTTCTAGCAATCTGTCCATCCATCTGTTTAATACATCTAATCAGCACAACATAGTTCTCTCAGATATCTTCCTCGCATTGAGCAATCTTTCTGTGAAATCTGTGACCACATTATGAAGGTGTGAGAATCAACCTCCTGCTTTTGAGCAGAAATAACCCATATTTAATTAATCTCTATCTGATTAAATAAACAAAGCAGAAGGACTGGACATAAAGGAACAAACTCATATCTGTAATCACTGTGCTAGAGACCTTTGGTTTTAGTGAAGTTTTTGTAGGTTATATTAAACAAAAACAATTCCTGCTTTGAGTGGAACATAATACATTTCCATAAAATATCAGTTGCTCTTTTCTGCCTTTGGTTTTAAAGTGTCCTAGAAACATTTTAGTGATGCAAAGGAAGAGTTCCCTCTCTGTCACCTGTGTGACCCTGTAAAGTGAGCATTTTTGTGTCTGTTTACCTGTGAATGCATGTGTTCTCTTTGCATGCAGTTGTTTATTATGACATGTAGATATGTACACGCAGGAAGTGGAATGTTAGAGGGGAAACCTCCACCCACTTAGAGGCACACGCGCACCAAACACGCACATAAAGAGACGCAAACTCTTAACGAAAGGAGACATTTTGTATACAAGAAATAATAAAATATGTCCTCCTGATATGAATGATACCACTCGTGTTTTTACGAGTTTGCTCGTGTCAATTAAAGCTTTTCTTGTCAAATTGCCAGTTGTAATTTGAGCCATTCATTGTGAAAAGGTTCTTACAATTACCTAAGCAGACGTCTTTCTTTATTCCACTCTATTTTTAGATTCAGGTGACACCCCAAACCTCATATTCAATTTCACTGGTGCAGATGTGCAAGTGCACATTTCACCTACATCACTGATATCAGATTATGTTCTGACATTTTCATCTTTTTCATTGGCACGCAGGCTACTAGATGAAATCAGAACAACAAAATGTATCAAAACCACAAATGCACACACCTGCACACATATGCGTGTGAACATGAAAGACATGAAGATATGCAAAAACCAAGTCAGAGATAAACATGTACACCAACATAAGTACAAACATCGTATTTACTTCCCTTTCGTGATAGGCAATATGTTTTTTTGTGAATATAGTAGGAAAGAATGATGTCCTTTATTGGGTATGAGTGTGTCTGTGTAGGTGTGAGTGTGGTTTCAGATGGGTTGGTCTCTAACCATAACCTTAAACAAAAAATGGTTTAGACATTCAAACCTCAAAATCATGATTTGTTGTAGGCTACTCTCATTAATTGTATTGCCCTTCTGTTGAACTCTTCAAATCTTACTCAAGGTTTTGCAAAGAGGAGAATCTCTTTACACATTTTTCTTTGTTTGTCTGCGTTATTGTGCTTCCTGTTTTACATGAATTAGACATCATGGCAAATGATCATTTCAAGTTTTTCCTTGTTCATTAACCAAAACAGTGTTTCTCTGTATGCAGGTCTCATGATGCAAACATATGAAATATTATCACCATCCTCAACCTCGCTGGGTTTTCCAAGATAAGAAAAGATTTAGATTGTAACCCTTTCACTGTTCCTTAAAATCAGCACTTTTCCCCTCAATCCTAAATCTGTTGTTTTTCTTCTATTACATTGATGATTTGCGATCAAGATATACTTTTCATGTTTTTAATAATTCTCTGTCCCTAATTCCAATATATATCAGTTGACTGGTGATAATATAAAGCTCTACAATCATCAACTGATTGGAAGTCACTTTATAGCTGACATAGACTGTGGTGTTTTGTGAAGTCTCTTTGGGAAACCCTCGTCTCATGCCGCATTAGAGGCAACTGCAACAGGAAGTTACGTCAGCGACCAAAAACAATGTCTAAGCAAGTTTTTAATTCTGTTTAATAATTAGGTAGCTAAAGATCCAGCCAAAGACAACTAAACTTGGGAATTAAATGCATTTTTATATCTCAGATTTAATTTATCTTTTTTTCCCGGGCTTCAGAATCAAATCTGACTGCCTGCTGTTGTACTTTCACTGAGAAGCAGCAGCAACCGCAGCCGCAGCAGCAGCAGCAGCAGCAGCAATGGCAGTCCGGCAGTGAGACACATGTCACAACAGTCCGTGAGCCGAAAAATATTAAAGCTAAGGCCGAGAGAAGACATTTAAACAAAATGTCTCGGCACAGAAATGTTCGAGGTTATAACTACGATGAAGGTAGATACCCTTATCTAGGTGTTGTTAGCCATTCAGGCGTCACGACAAGGCCTCAAATCGCAAAATCGACTACCCTGCTAAGCTAACGTACTGTTGTTGATTGTAGCTGCAGGGGCTAATACCAGCTACTTTAGCTGGAAAGATAACATTGCTGTCGTGTCACTTAGCCCCTGTAACAAGATACAGTGCACTTTCATACTATTATCTACGTATATCAAGCTTTTTTGAGAAAGGTTGCTACGTTAAAACATGATGTGCTGTGTTTATAACAAATAATGTTCAGACACGTTTACGTTAGCTAACTTTGCTTCACTGACAGGCTAGATTCCCAGTGTTTTGAAATAAACGTTACAAACGTCTGCTACGTTATTGAAAACAGTTAATCACATTTGCATAACCTTATTCATTAATTAAGCATAATGATGTCTAACACTTACACAGAAGTTGTTAAGAGAAGGTTTAACTCGCTCCCGATTTACTGTTTGTTATGCACTCTATAAAGTTGCTGACCAGGCAGAGTGACCACTGTAACAACGAGTCATTATCTACTGCCTTATATATATATATATATGCTTGTGTAAAATGAACAAATGGGATAACATTTCCACCTTAATTATTTTTTCTAGACTTTGACGATGATGACGTGTATGGCCAGTCTGTGGATGATGACTACTGTATTTCACCAGCAACAGGTTAGTATCATTGAAAACAATATTATAGCTTATCAAGAATATATGTTTGCTAATAGACAATAATAGTCTGTAAGAACATTGTTTCACATGATTTGTAAAATAAAATTACAGTTAAACACAACAGTAGTTACTCTTTAGGGAGAAAAGTGTATTTGTATAATATCTTTCAATAAAGGATTGGTTTCAATTCTGCAGCGTTAACCAGACATCACATCTTTTAGTTTGTAAGCATCCATAAGGTATTTGTGGTTTATACAGCAAATCAGTTCATCTACTCGCGTCAAGAGAGGCAAGCACCAAGGGAGGAGCCGTTAGAAGAGGAAGAATGTGAAGATGATGTACCCATGTCCCCTACCACCAGCCACAACCTAGACCCTCTTGAACAAGGTAATATTATAAATTCCCTGCAATGTTATGCTCTTTAAACACATTATGTGTCTGTTTTTTCTAGAACATTTTTTGTAACATGTTGTTTCTTTTCTGAATTACAAATGAAATGTCTCTGTCTAATTTGTGTCTTGTTCTTTATAGCCAAACTGTATTCCTGTCTGGACCATATGCGGACTGTGTTAGGAGATGCAGTGCAAGACTCAGTCCTGACCCAGGCAGCCATAAGCTGTGGATTCGACCCACAGAAGGCACTGGATGCAGTCCTGTCTGAAGACGCTAAAACAGCCCCAGTTACCAAAAGCACCAACGTAGAGACGGCTTCAGCAGCAATAGCAAGCCAGGAGAAAGCGCAGCTTCCACAAAGAACCAAGAAAGAGGCTGTCGCCGAGAAAGGTACGCTTGGATCAGATCGAGTTATGATAATTTTATTGGTCCGAGATTGTTATCAGTGATCTGTTGTGTATTTTTTTCGACTAATTTGTCAAACAAAGCACCAGATCTGATCAAGTTATTATCCACTGTGGAAAAAGGATTAATATATTTCTCAATCAATTCATTTATATAAGTGTTTTTTTCTTGTAATTTAACTACTGATAGATCTAGTTCCCATTTTTTAAGGACTAATAATCAAATACCTCTTTGTATCAATAAGTTGTTCGTTTTAAATAGACATCGCTAAGCAAAATAAAAATGCCCCAATTTAAGCATTTTTCTTGAATAATATCTCACTAATATTAATTAAGTATTAATACTAGCAATATACTTAAGGAATATGTATAACTGACATTTATATATCAGATAAAATATCTCTACACACAAAGAAGGCTGCTACGTTTACTGTGAAAAATGGAGGATAACAGAAGTTGCCCATCATGCAATGATTATGGGTTTTGATGTCGGTCACTTAAAGCATTCATGTTAAACGGTTAGCCTAACATGAATGCAAATTGTCTGATGAATAATAAACCTCATAGCTTGGTTATACTGACAACTTCCAATACTGTTTCATAATATTGTTGACCGAATGCCTTTGAGTAGGTATATACTTGAATAAAAATTTGAATGATGTTCATTCGGATGGTACTTATACAAACATGTGTGCAATGACACATTTGAGTGATGCAAATGTTTAACAAAGTGCCTTCTTTCTGTTTTTCTCCCTCTTATTGCCGATATGATTCATCTGACTCCTGTTCTGTTGTCCTCCTGTCTCTTCTCTTTGACAACTCTAATTGGCTTTCGTAAGGTAAGGAGCCCACACAGACATTACATCCAATGCACACAAACCCCTGACTGATTGTTTCAAACAAACACAACCGCATGTGCAAGCAAGTGCTCTAAACTTGCGTGACCTCCAACCGCAATATAAGGATGACCCTATGGTTAGCAGCTCTGAAAATCTTAATGTTATCAACCAAAACGGGAGTTCAGGTGTTGCCAGTCTGGCACAACTAATGTCTGATCATAAGCAGAAGAGTAAGGCGACAGGAGTAGTTGATGCAGGGCGGGGTTTTGGAGTTCCCTCATTAGGTGCTCTCGCGTTCGGACATAATTCTCCTCCATCCATTATGTCTAATCAGAAGGGTCTTTCATTGGGAACATTGGCATCTTTAAAAATGACTTCAGGATCTCAAGGCCCAGCTCCATCCCTCCTCTCAGTTTCACTCAGTAGTATGTCGCTAAACAACCCCAAGATAACAACTGCAAGCTCTTCTCTGGCTGTTCCTCCTGGGTTTGGGGATCTCAGTTCTGTCCTCTTGAGCAATCAGCCCTCAGTGGGAGTTGTGATTGGAGGCAAAGCCAACAAGTCTGATCCTAGGGGAAGCCCATCCTTGGCTGATTTAATCCAGGAACATTCACACCGCAGCCCGACTGTCAGTAACTCCTTTCCTACTCCCCTGAGCTGCGTAACTTCTGCGACATGTCAAGGGATGGTTGCATCAGCACAACTATCCCTCTCTGCGCTCGCGTCACAGCACCAAAACAGAAATATGCTCATTCAATCGCAGAGCACTGAGAAACCAGCTAACACTCTCACCTTTCCTAAACCAACCAACAATACTCCTGCATGCCTTGGTGGGACTGTGTCATTGCCTACGCTAGCCCTGCAACATCAACGTTTGCTTGTTTCCCCTCAACCCTTCAGCAGTGAATCTCCAGCAAATGCACTGAAACACCCACCTGGCATCTCTGAGCTGCCATCTTTGACACATTTGGCATCTAAATTCAAAGGCAAAACCTCAAACACCTCAAATGGGTCACAGTACTCCCTCAGCTCTCTCCTTTCACCAGCAAAACCAGAGGGGGCTGGTGTGTTAGCAGAAAGTACTGCAGATGGTGGGACCAAGCATAAGGTCGACCACAAACCATACCACCAAAGCGTCAGGCCACTTAAAATGATGCAAACTATAGATTTGAGTGCTCTAATGGCCCAGTCGGATGGAGCAAGCCCTCATCACTTCGACGGCGACCTCCCTTCACCTTCTTCTCCAAATTCTGTTGCCGCAGGACTGGATCCTTCAGTTTTTGCACAACCATCAGTATTCGCGATCACTTTGTCATTTCAAGGCCACAGAAAACAGAAGAGGATGAGTTATATAACGAAGGGAGGAATAAGAGTTCAGAGGACAGGACGTGGTTACCAGGCCTTCCTGTGTGAATCACAGGACGAATCCAAGGAGCAGCACTCAACACTCTCGACAATTGTACCATTCAGCTTTGAATCTCCTTCACCTGACGACACTGTCCGTGCTAATCAGCGAAAAGCTTTCACCAGGTAGAGGAGAGGAAAGGAAAAGCACTTAAGTCGCCAGGTTGGTGCTAAATTGACTCCTTTTGGGATGAGAACCACCAACAGAACTAAACCCAACTTTTTAATGGTGTCCCACAATCAGCGGTGTGGCTTTAAGAAACTTTTGGGGACCAACAATACGACGGAACTCTGACCACTGCCTAAAAGAACTCGGCTAGAAACAGTATTACTACAGAGCTGGTGTATTCTAATTTTTTAAAAAGATTCAAACAACAAGTCTTACATTGCTACTACGTGAAGAACAATGGTGTTTAAGCCAAGCAGGATAAACCACTCCTTGCCAGTTTGACATATTTTTCAAAGAAGTATTAGTATTTTAAGAACTTTTAGAGTAATTCTCTCCTGATTTACTGTATTTACATTTTACTACTTTTTAAATTTGAGTCTTATTTTTCTACGCTTATATGGCAGTTGGCTTTTTTATCAACTTTTTTTGGAAAGTAGTTTATTCTTAGCCAGGGAAAATGTGCATCTCTTACTGCACGGCCTCTTTTCTAGTTTTGATCTGCATGAACCCTCAAAAGAGGTTCATTTTGTTTGCAGGTGTGCTGCAGCTATTGGAATATGGATCAGTTAACCATTGTTCTGGTTTACTTCTGCCTGTATTTGAGATCATGGGGTAGACATTTTGGTTTGGAGAACACCTGGAGATTTTCCCATGAGGTTGCGAGAACAAACACATGCACGTGCATGCATACACAACCCCACAAATACACACACACAGACAAGTGAACACTTTTAATTTTTGACATTGAAGAGATGCGTTTACTATGAATGGAAGCGCTGTAATAAGAGTGCAGTGAATGGAAAGTGAATGACCTAATCGCTGAGGTGAAAGACGTTTTTCCTGCTCTAAGAACCAGCTTTTAATATTACCATGTACAAATGAGTTTATTTGAATCTGGGTGTGTCATGACACTCTGCCAGATGATAATTTGTCAATTTTGAAATAAAGATGACTGAGTTCTGTGCTGTGAGTGCACCTGTCTCTGGGTGTGTCTCTGGTTGTGCTTGGGATTGCTTCTGTGTGTCTGATTATAAATATGCTTACTATTTTACATAACCATTTAAAATGCTGCTCCATTCCCTTTTTAGATCTGAGTCGAGTATGTATGTTCAAAATGAAGTGTGAAAAAAGAAACAAATATCTGTATCGTGTGCAGTTTTCTGAAAGCTGGCCCAGAGTTTCTCGAGGCATGTCTCATTTTTAGTGTGAGTCACAGGTATTGGTTTGAATGGTGAATCTTGTCTTTTAAGAAAAGCCTGATTAAACAAGGATGAGTTGGTTTATAATAGGGCACTACCAAATAGTTTCAAGCCTAATGTGTGACTTTAACTTTAAATTCTAAATACATACTCTAATGCTGTGCAGCTTTTTCCTCTATTTGCACCATTATTCTTTCTGCTCTATGATCAGGTGGTATTTGTTTTATGCTATTAGTAGAAAAATATTCTATTGGTGACTGCGTAGGTTTATCTTACCAAATATTTCCGATAACTCCACAGCGTTTGTAGTTCAAAAGTCAACATTATAAAAGAAGATAGATTTTCAAACGGAAAACGTGTTTTCATCTATGAAATATTCTGCTTTAATCCAACAAAATGTTCACTTTGTTCAAAAAACTGTCTTTCCTGCTTGCCGCACACCCCTCTACTAATGGGACGATCCAACAAATCATAATATCTCCAACAAGAACGATAGTTGGCTTATTAAAAAAACACTGATTTAAGTACTGGAATAACTAATTTAAATTAGCATTTAGTTTGAGGATCTTTGGAGGAAGATGGTGTAATAAAATATGGAGACACATATTCAAAGTTTCATTTAAAAACCACAATAAAGGCTTCAAATGTGAAGACATTTTGAACAGCCCTAGTAGAACAACATGTATTAACAGCAACAACGTTCAGGATCCCTGTTATATTCACAGTCTTATTAACCCTCAAAACCTCCCGCCTAATCTTCTGACTATTGTCGTCAGCACACTCTTGGTCGGTGTAGTATACTTTTCTGTCTCATTGTCGTTTTTAACGTGAAAATGCTCTTTGAGTGGTGGTGTAAGGTGTTGGCTAGACGTGTGTAAGCTTTATGCAGCTGCAAAGACATGAGTGCATTGGAACCTCAGGGTTTCCAAAATGTATCAGTGTGCCTGAGGGAAGTAATAAATATTAAAAAGCAGATGGACCAATAATGACAAGTCAAACATTAGATGTCAAACAGGTTTCTGAGTGTGTGTGAAATCCTGGGAGGATGATGATGATTGGAAATAATAATGTCTATCAGGGATGTGGTGGTGCGAGTCTTGTGATGTGTATCTTCATTGTTCTTAGTTGTGAAAATGTAGAATTGACTAAGTCATTAACAAGTAAATTTGTCCAGAAACTGTAATGTCCTTTTTTTTCTCTTAAGGCGAGCCAGTGTGTGGGTTTGCGCAGGAAGCTGCACTCTTGGAGCAAATGTCAGCCCAGGCACATACAACCGATCAACTTGCGCTCTGTGTCTCACACACACCACCTACGTAGGAAAATCTGATCATGTCTCGACGTTTCACAGCTTTGTCAAAGGCTTTGACAGATCAAATCATGGTGTTTCTTTATAGGCTCTGCACCTCTGCAAGGCGTAGATGTTGCACAAACATAGAGTTGCTGTGATGTGGTGTCAATACTGGAAAATACCATTTAATTCTGAACAAGTGGTCAGAGAAAGCGAGTGCATTAGGATGGTGATGCCATCAGTAGTACAACTTTGCTGTGGTGTGATATATTTACAGGAAAAAATAAAGACTGAGAGAAATGGCATTCTTTAATGGAAAGAAGCAGCTTTCTTATTACAAAGACATATAAGAGTTGATTTCTGCAAGTCACACCAAATCAGCAATATGTCCCTGCATGCAATGTGGCTTCACAAACTGGTTGTGGTTGTGCAGCCCGAATAAAAAAACTAAACCTTCTATGTATCAATTCAAGTACAAAATGAACAGTTTTAAATGTTTTTGGGTCAGCTTGGGAGCACTGCATATCACAGAATTATCCTGTTTATAGTTTGCAGTGGCCTTCTCAAGTTGGAAGCTAAGCTTGTGCTGACTGAAATGAGACCCTACAACAAACACTGACACATTCTATTAAGTTATAGTGAGGAGAAATTGAGATTGAGGACCCTTTTTTAAATTGTTAGCCCCCATGCACTATCTCTTCCACGCGCATAAGGGTAATTTGCACCCCTAGCAAACTTGTTAAGTTGAATTACTGTATTTAGTTATTCCCCCCCTCTCTTTAATAGCCTTAAACCGAGAAAAACAAAGTCATTTTAGGATTGGAGGTAAGTAAAAGTTTTGATTACAGTTTTCAGCTTGATGCTGACAATATAGCAGTGTGAGCAAGATATAGGTTCTTTTTATTTATGTATCCAATTGTTTTCAACCTCTAAAACACATAGCACTGCTCTTCAATGTGTCCGGCTCTACTCACTGGATATTTGAGGGTATCTTGTCTTTATATCAGGGTAGACGGTGATTCACGTCTTTCGTAATGTCAGTAATCATCACCAATGACTTACATGCTGTAAGATGGTAGATAAAGTTGTTCCAGTGTACAGATGGCCTTTATTGAAAGCTCAAGAGTTGATGTTTATTATTATTATTATATGTGAGTGATTTGCTTTTATACCCTGATGTGCATTAATGTCCAGTAAAGCAACCACAGATCTGAAGATGAGGGGATGCATCACATACTTTAAATTGGTTGCCATTGTTATTCCTTTTGACTTTTACCTTAAGGTTATTGCGCTGTAAGGCAGACATAAAGCCTACAGTGGTTCTATTTTGAAATCTGTAAGCCTGTAGTAGGAGAGAGTTCTTCTTAGTCATGCTGGTATGGCTTAAGCTTGACAGTCTGCTGAGTAGATGGTTGTGTGCGAGTCATCCTGAAAAGGGGTCATACATTCTCACCTCGAGCATCTGCACAGCTAACTTTTTAAAGACTTATTGACCCAGACGAAATGTTCTCATGAGTCAAAACGTGCCCCTCGACACTCTCATGTACCCCCCCTGATATCTATGAAGAGCTGAATTAAGTTTAGAAATTGTATTGTCTTTCACAGCCTTTAGCGGCCTCAAGTGGTTGGTGGCCTCATTCTCCAACACTTCTTTTCAGGTTTCATTTTTTTTTTTATTGTCATGGCCATCAAAGAAGTTAATTTGCTCTTTATGGGGAAACTTTTAAAGGTAAAGCATCTGACTAAATGTCTCCATCCGCCTCCACACCTCTCTTTTTGGTCTCTTATGCTCACTTTAACAACTACCATGCCCTCGGAGCGTGTCAATCACCCTGCAACCTGCTGTTGCACTCTTTACTCTAGCTATTTTAGATTTGCCTGACTACTTGAGTGTGTCTGTGTGTATTTGGACGGGGAGGGGGGGGGGTATATGTGTATTTGGACGGGGAGGGGGGGGGTATATTTGCATATCCTGGTCGACTCCTCTTATCCGGTGCTCAGTTGGGCCCTCAGGCCAAGGTGTACAAATGATTCACACACTCTTCAGTCATTGCAAGGGTCCCGTATCCCAGAGAAATCCTGGATGGGAGGACACCAACTGTTTACCTGCCAGTCCAAACAGTGTTAAGAGATCCTGCTCCAAGCTTCTGAACCTGATTGCGCTGTATACTGTAGCTGGTCTCAGGCCGCCTTCTTTAAAGCTGCCCCCAGGCCAGCCCAAAAATGAGTCGGGCAGGTTAGTTGTTTGAAGAGGTATTGGTGTTTGGACAGAGCAACAATCTTGGTAGTTAAAACGTTGTTTATCACTAAAGACCTAGAAGGAGTTGCGTAGGGTGCGCCTGTCGGTTTCACCCCAGGTTAAAATAAAGAGGTGATTGAATCTTAAAGTAACATCCTTCTGGTGCTTAATGATTATTTCTTGGTGATGCATGTGAATAAGGTGAGTTGAGGGTTTGATCGCCCTTACTTAAATGAACTTAGAGAGTGGTGCAAAAATGAGTCCTAAACCTGGTAATGGGTCAGCTTCCTTCCTCTCAAAGTTAGCAGTTATTTAAATCAAATTTGGTGCCAGAAATAAGGTTTGTGGTTAATACATGCTTACAAGATTCAAACATTTTTTTCTACGACATAAATTGCGTCAGTAAATAAACCCTAAAAAAAAAGAGGGCCCAATAGGACTACTAAACGCCACCAGTCCAGCACGAGTCCACCTCTAGCTTAGCAGTAGTGATGTAATGCATTCGTGAAGTGTTTTTTTTTAAAGCTTGACGTCAGCTTTTTACTTCTGGCCATTGTCTTTATGCTGTTAGAAAAGTTAATATGTGGAGATCATCCTGCTGAAAAAAATGTGTTAGTATCATAAACGTTTGTTTCTTACAGATCTTATTATCTTAAATCTGATCTAATGAGTTCATTTTCTGCACAGCTGACTCTCCATATCAGTGAATTGCAAGCTGTCTGGTGTTAGTTAGATACAGGTGGTTGAAACCTCGCTGCAGCTAGGACATGAAAAGCCTCCAGCTGCAGGAAGAAGCACAATTCCCCAGAGAGAATTCTTTCCATCTCATGTCGCCGCTTACCACAGGCCATGTAATGACAGTGCTGATTCAGATTTTAGTGAAGACTTTGGTTCAAACTTTTTGGATGCATTAAAACTGTTCTTTGTACGAATGCATTAATCAATCCTTATCTTGCCTTCTAGCTAGCAGGGTTAATAAGCTGTAGCTTTTTATTTTTTATTGAGAATATCTTTAAAGCTTTGTCTCGGTTGTCCCCCTTCCCATTTAAAAAAACCAAAAAAAGATAGGTCTCACAGCAGCATGTGAATGTCATTGTTCTATGAACTAAAAAGACTCTTCTGGTTGCAGTGAGCTGCCTCAGTTGTGAATCAGTGTTTCAATAATGAAAGGGACTTTTTCTAGCGCAGTGCCAGTCATTTAGAGAAGACTTGGTTAGAGAAAGTCCATTAATAATTCTGTTGAATCACATCTCGTTTCCTCTCATTTTCCCTCAGGGTATTTTTTATGATGAATAAACTGCACAAAGCATACAGGAGCACATATAAGGATTGTATTCTTTATGGTGCAAGTGCATGCTTAAAAGCTGTATACAAAGATATCTTTGTAAACCTGAACAAATGAAACGAACGTCTCAGCACTATTTTTTTTGTGCTTTTCGTTCTTGAGAAACATCCTACGGCTGGATTATTGCAGTTACATCAGTGAGGACATTGTGTGGGAGTTTTGCTTGATTTTACACTGCAAAAAAATAGAAAAGCAAAGCGCGGTTTATAACAAAACAAGCCTTTCTTACTTGTAACAAATCCAAAAGCGTTTGGGTTTTTGTATATCAGAAAAGTCTGTTTGTATAAATATATGCACGTTTGTCTGAATCGATTGTGTGTTGGTGACAATACAAATTCCCCCCTCAGACCTGCACTTGCTGAACTTGCTAAATTGACACCTCAAGACTCATTCTGGGAAATGCTCTGTGACTCTGCTCTATTTACGTTGAGACGGGAGGCAACGGCCACTTCTGAAATTAACCCTTTCTGAACCAGGATGTCAGTGCCATACACATGCACACAGGCGCTCACAGGGTGCAGCAGCCTTGGCTGTGCAGCCCAGTCTAAATGAATCAGGAGCATGATATGACTGGGACCGGTGGCCATTCGTGACTGGGATGACAAAGCGATGACCTCGACACGTCTCACTGCTGCACAATATGAACGTCAGATAGATGGAGGCTCAGGGTGCAACTGATTGTATCAGATGCTAACACCTAAGAATACGTGCTCTCAAACAGCTATGCCAAGGAGAATTTTCATAAAATATACATTGTTATGTCTATCTAAATCACCATAAGTGTCTTTTACAGTGTATTTTCCAGTAAGGGACCTTTTCTGAGGCAGGCATAGTTGGACCAAAAAATATTGTGGAAGAACCCCATTAGTCACAAATTACGTTGATGTTATGCGGATGCATTAACACTAATTCTCTAGCATGAGATGTGTTATCCAGTTATGTGGGATCACAATCAACCTTTAAGCCCCACATATAAACCCTTTATCACACCTTAAAGGTCATTTCTTTTTGCCTTTTTGGAATTGGAAAATAATTGTAACTCATGTCATGGGTACTGGCCACAGTGATTCATGATTGCCTTTGTTTGTGAGCGAGTGTATAGTTTTTTTCCTCTCTTCCTTGTAGCTAAAAGCAGAGACGTGGCTCACAATAAACTGGACTCTGAAGTCGTCCCCAAAGTGGCCCGCATGACTGTTTCTGGAAAGAAGCAGACCATGGGCTTCGATGTTCCCAGGTATCTAACTCGCAGCTTTACACAACATTCTCATTACACAATGCAGAGCAATTAAAATAGTAGTTTTATTTAAAAGTTATCATGGCTTATCATCTGTGGCAGAGGTGAGCTGTGTTTCCTTGTGATTAAACTCCTCCACATTCTACCCTCAAGTGTGGTGAATGGTGGCGTCGGGACCCCTGTACGCCGTGGTGGCAGCCCGGAAAGCTCCGCAGCAGCCTCCGAAGCCACGCCCAAGCGTCCAGAGACTCCATCTAAAGGTTCGAATGGAGACGAGCCCTCCACAGTTCCAACCCCGGGACGCTCCTCCGGAAAGGCCCGGCAGACGATCAACATCAAGGAAGAACTGGAGAAGAGGCAGGGTGGCAAACCTCTGTTAAATTTGGTGGTTATAGGTAGGAGGCAAATATATAAAACATACTTAAGAATTTTAATGCATCAGATCACTAACAAGGGATACAAAATTAGATTCTGCAGAAACATAATCAATTCTCAAAATGTCTTTCACACTTACTATCCTAAATATTGATTCATAGCAAAACACAAGGACTTGCTGTTTGAGTTAATGAGTAATATACAGCACCACTATATTACTGTATTCTTGGAATTGTTGATTTTAGTGTTTAATTGTTGATTAAACACTAAAATCAATGTTTCTTTTAACTTCTTTCTTCAAATAGTTTCCTTTCAGCATCTCTAATTGTCCATTCATTGCAACATATCTGTTATTAAAGAAGAAAAAGAAAAACACATTAGGTGTTTTCCCACATCTTTGAATTGGTAATTTGTTTCTCATAGAGTTTCTGCCATTTTGTAGCTACTGTAAGTCAACGTTGAGTTGTAGAAAACGAGGCGAACTGCAGACCAGTGCATTGGCTCAGTCATGATTTCTCGTTCTCATTTAGACCAGAATAAGTGACTCGGTAGTTTCAGAAGTGCAGATGATCGTAGTTTCCCACAGGCTGCGAAACCTCTCGGTATACCACAATTTACCAATGCGTTGTCCTCTCCCTTCCCCCATCTAACCCTCCTTCCTTGTTCCCATTTCTGTCAACCTTACTCCACTTGTGCAACACCGCTTCTTCATTCTCCCATCTGTAGCTTCCCTCTGCAATGCCTTATCTCTCCCCTTCCTCTACCTGTCTTATCACTCGTATTGCACTCTTCCTCTGTCCTCACCCTTCGTCTCTCCCTGGTGTCTTTTATCTTACCCACCCTCTGAGCTCCTTTTCCCTTTATGTTTATCTCTCTCTAACATGAACACCATATCGTTCTGTGCAGGTCATGTGGATGCAGGTAAGAGCACTCTGATGGGCCACCTGCTGTATCTGCTGGGCAACGTCAACAAGCGCACCATGCACAAGTATGAGCAGGAGTCAAAGAAGGCGGGAAAGGCCTCCTTCGCCTATGCTTGGGTCCTGGATGAAACTGGCGAGGAGAGGGACAGGTACATTTTGAGCGGGCACTTACAAACAAACAGATCTTTAAGCACAGAAATGACCAGTCCCTGTTGTCACATTGATAGACAGGGACACTTATCTAACTGCAGTCTCTTCCTGTTGTGTGCTTAGATTGATAAGGAATCTCTCAAACTATGCCCCCAACCTATGAGAATAACCACATTTTTAGTTGCATTTAAGTAATAAATACACAATTGATAAACTTTCAATAAGGAAAGATGACTTTTTATGTCTATGTTTGATGTGAAAGGGAAGCATTAAAAGCCAGAAACAGAAAGTGATTTAGGGTGTGCTCGCTTATCAGTTACTTCTAAAGTGCATGCCTAATACATAAAGCATCTGGATGGAAGACCCGCCCACTAGAAGACATTGCACTCGAACTGAAATTGGCTGAGGGCTTAAATCTACATGACCTTAAAAGGCAGTCCAACTGCTCTGCACACAATCCACATCCATACATTGTTCAATTTAGAGAATTAAGCAATACTTTAACTTCTATTAAACACAAAACAGATCATCTCCTTCCATGTGGGCGAAGTGATCGTTTAAAACACAGTCCCCTCTTTTATGTGTGTTTGCTCCAGAGGTGTGACGATGGATGTGGGCATGACCAAGTTTGAAACGGATTCTAAGGTTGTGACTCTAATGGATGCCCCTGGACACAAAGACTTCATCCCCAACATGATCACAGGAGCTGCACAGGTATATCAAATATACAAGTGTTAAAGCAGCCTGCACAGTGCATGTAGCTACACAGGAAATGAGATGTCTATCGGTATCAGGGCATAAGGTGTTTGTGCGTTTAGAGGAACAGTCAATGAATCATAGAATTAGGCATTAGCAGTGTAAATAACCAAGAGTGAATCTTCAATGAAGTCGAGAAATAATTGTGCAGGAACCACTTATTCCGGTTGACTTCTTAAATAATTTGTCATTTTAGCATTTTCGATTTGTTTTTGATACCTAGGGTGGAAATTAATGTGATACAATCACACAAAAGAGACTTGAGAGGAGCAGGAAACAGATGATTATAACAAAAACCCAAACTGGAAAGCTACACGCATACGTACGGTTCCATACTCTACACATTTATGTGCATTTATGTAATGCATTTCTCTGATTAAATAAACCTCCACTCATTTAAAATAGATCTTTTTGCTTTTTAGATACCCTCAGACTGCCACACCCGTCGGCTAGATTTCAAATAACTTCTGCGGTTTTGGGTGTTGGTGTCACAAGGTGTTTTTTTGCACCATGGGTGTGCTCGTCTCTCCCGGTCGGTGCCACCAATGTAATTTCTCTTTTAACCATATGACTGTCCTCCGGTGCAGACTCATCATGTAGTGACTAAGTGGTTTCTGCTCTGTTGGCTGCTGTCAGATGTGACCTACTCTCAAGTCATGGTTCCACAGCCAGTAGCTACTACCATTTAAAGTGTTCATCAATGTAGAAAAAAATCTCTATTTCTACTCTTCGATTTTTTTATCCTTTTTCCGATCACCTGTTGAGTACATTTTTTAAACGGAAAAAAATCATATTTAATATATATATAATATAATCAATTAAGAAAAAGTGATTTTATGCATGTTTAATTGTTTAATGTTATTGTTTGAATGCATTAGGAACAGTTCATTTTTGCGTCTTGTGTCATAGTGGCTGTGGAATTTATCTTAAATTGGACTCAAGTTATCCTAGATCCTATTATTGGTATTTAAAGTCAGAAAAATGCTATTAATCACAGCTAGTTTGATAGGTTCAATATACCCTGTAATTAAGATGTATAAAATAAAAAAATAGGAAAGTAAGCAATAAAAAGAAACAAGTTTTAATGGAATCAGAACAAAAGGTGTAATAAAATGTTACCATCAAATAAACAATAAAATAAGGTTGCAAGTTCAAAACTACAAAGCAGTATTAGCAAATGTTTGCCTTATCACTTACCATGAATGAGAATGCTCTTGTGAAATAGCTCTTTCTTTTACAAAATTAGATTAGACTTAATAGATAACGGGTTTCATTTTTTTTCTCTTCCATTTAAGCAGTGTAAGTTGTCCGGCTGAAGAAGACTCCTAACCTTTTGTTTTTCAGACATCAGCTGTTTATTTACCTATGAGTGTCGTCTGGAAACACAGTTCTTATTTTTCCCCTCGCGTCTCTCCCCAGGCCGATGTGGCGGTGCTTGTGGTGGATGCCAGCCGAGGAGAGTTCGAGGCGGGTTTCGAAGCGGGCGGTCAGACAAGAGAACACGCCCTATTGGTGCGCTCGCTCGGCGTCACTCAGCTCGCTGTAGCTGTCAACAAGATGGACCAGGTCAGACCCAGCTACTCAACTGACACATAGCGGGGACGTTTTTAGAGATATAAAACATGTGTGATTGACTGTTTAACACTCGGTAGTACATGGAGATGCATAGATATTTAGGGGAGTAAAAAAAGGGAAGCGATGGGCTTCACAAACCCACTTTAAACAGTCAAGCAGCAGAATGTCTTATATTACATCCCAAGGGTAAAAAGCTGACTCATAATCAGCCATTCACAGATGTTGAAATAAAACCAACCCTGTTTCTCAAGACTTAACACCTTAAGATGTTAGGAAAGAAGAAGGCACCGGGGAACCATGTGTGTGTTTGATTGCATTTGTGTGTTTTCTTTTTTTACTATAACCACTGCATTTCTACTCAAAAGCTGTGCCGTAGGCGGGACTTTCCGTGTGTGTATTTACTTTTTTCTTTATGTGTGCATTCAAATCAGGTTAACTGGCAACAACAGCGTTTCCAAGACATTACTTCCAAACTTGGCCATTTTCTCAAGCAGGCAGGATTCAAGGTGAGTTTAAAATCAAATCACCCAACCCTACATCTTAGAATCGGTATCGATATATTAACCCCGTCGCTTGTTTTCCATCAAGCCACTAGACCACATGCGTCAAACTCAAGGCCCGCGGGCCACATCCGGCCCGTGAATGAATTATCTTTGGCCCGCATGACAAAATCTATTTACTATTAGAGCTGGCCCGCTGGTATATCATACGCGCCACCATAATACTACAAATCCCATAATGCACTGCCCGTGCGTCGGCACGTCAATCACAGGCCCGCGTCAATCACAAGTGCCCCCACTCGTTCATCAGCACTTCTGTCAACTTTCATCCCTCTCCCCACAAAATGGCTAAACAAAAGGTGGACTTTGAAAACAGGGGTTTTCAAGACAGGTGGGAGGCACAGTACATGTTCGCGGATGTAAAGGGCAAAGCTGTGTGTCTGCTGTGCGGAGACAGTGTGGCTGTAATGAAAGAATACAACATAAAAAGACACTATGAAACGAAGCACCACGACAAATACAAGCATCTGGACACGACACAAAGGCTACAGAAGGTAGAAGAATTAAAAAGAGGTCTGGTGTCACAGCAGGTTATGTTCACTAAAGCCAAATCACAAAGCGAGGCTGCTGTTAAGGCCAGTTTTACTGTGGCAGCAGAGATTGCAAAATCATCCCCGCCCTTTACAGAGGGGGAATTTGTCAAAAACGGCATGATTAATGTTTGCGACACCGTGTGCCCAGAAAAATGGCAAGCATTTTAAATGTGAGCCTGAGCCGAAACACCGTTGCTGACCGTGTTCGCCACCTTGCTGCCAATCTCCAACAACAGCTTGTGGGAAAGGGAAAAGCTTTCATCGCGTACTCCCTTGCTGTGGATGAGAGCACCGACACTTCTGATACTGCCCAGCTGTCAATTTTCATCCGTGGAGTGGACTCAAGCCTGTGCGTAACAGAAGAGTTTTTTGGATTACGCTCAATGCATGGCACAACTACGGGGAAAGATCTCTTTGAAGAGGTGTCTAGATGTGTAGATAAAATGGGGCTGCCGTGGGATAAACTTGTTGGACTGACAACAGATGGAGCGCCTGCGATGTGCGGTCAAAAAAGTGGATTGGTGGGGAGGATCCGAGAAAAGATGCAGGATGAAAACGTCACAAGTGAGCTGACAGCTTATCACTGCATCATACACCAGGAATCGTTGTGTGGCAAAGCCTTGAAAACGGAACATGTAATGAGCATCATAACACGAGCGGTTAACTTGATCAGAGCCAGAGGTTTAAATCACCGCCAGTTCAAGTCTTTTCTGGCGGAGTTAAATCCGGACTATGGTGACTTGCCCTATCACACAGAGGTGCGATGGCTAAGCCAGGGAAAGGTGCTGGAAAGATTTTTCGAGTTGCGTGAGGAGATCTGTGAGTTCATGGAAAGCAAAGAGAAAGACACATCAGAGCTCCGAAATAAAAAGTTTCTGTGTGACATCACGAGCCACCTGAATGCGCCAAACCTGCAGCTTCAGGGGCGGGGCCGTGTCATCACTGACATGTACGCTACAGTGAGGGCTTTTAAAACCAAGCTGCGCCTGTGGGAGACGCAGATTCTTCAGGAAAACTTGAGCCATTTCCCGCACTGCCAAACAATGAAAGAGCAGGTCGCTGCCGCTGTTTTCCCAACTAGACAGTTAACTGAAAAACTCGGCATACTTGGTGCTGACTTCACACGGCGATTTGCCGATTTTGAAGCCCAAAAAAGCAGGTTTGAACTGCTCAGTAATCCATTTGCAGCTGACGTGGAAAGCGCACCATCAAACCTGCAAATGTAGCTGATCGAGCTCCAATGTAGCGACACACTGAAGGCAAAATATGAGTCTGTGGGCGCTGCAGAGTTTCCACGTTTCATCCCCGACACAATGCCCCATCTACGCTCCCAGGCTGCTCAAACGCTCTCTATGTTTGGCAGCACATACTTGTGTGAACAGCTGTTCTCTTTGATGAAGATAAACAAAACTTCACACAGGACTCGTCTTACTGATGAACACCTTCACTCAATCCTGAGGATTTCCTCAGCTCAGAGCCTGACCCCAGACATTGATGAACTTGTAACCAAGATAAGACACCAAGTATCTGGCTCAGACAAGTGAGCATCACAGAGCAGCAAACGGTGCTTTGACACAGTTTCAGTTTTTAATGCAGTGTAATATTTGCATTTTGTTCTCTTGCTACTACAGGACATTTGATTTTTCTTTGAAGTAAATTACTTCTGGCTGTTGTTTGCCTGTAGAAAATGTTCTTTTTTGATTTATTTCTAATTTTTCTTTCATTTATTTCATAATTAATGTTGTTTTATAGGCAATAATCTATAGGCCTTGTTAGTTCCAGGTTCAATATGTGCAATAAGGTTGTTTCAATACGTTTTCAATAAACGTTGAACCCGTCCGGCACTTGACTTGTAGCAATTTCTTAATTTCGGCCCACTGTGTATTTGAGTTTGACACCCCTGCACTAGACCCTTAAACAGACATTTCTAACGTGTTTTCCTTCCTTTAAATGCGTCTTACTCACATTTTTGATTATTTGCTTGGCCTCCAATGGTGTGATAATATTGTTTGCCTAAAATAAAATAACTTTTCACACAGTTAACAAAGAAAACAGGCCTTTACAATAGTCAAAATAAATCACAAAACGCAAAGGAAATAATAAACAACTCATGTGGTCTTTCTTTCTCTCTATGTATAGGCTTTACATATAACTTTCACAGTATCTTAAACAGTTAAAAAAATGTGCCCCTAGTGAATGGCGTTGTGGGAATTGTATTCCTTTATGCAGTGTTGACTACAGACGTCACCATTAGATGGCCTTTTTATCAAACAAAATATTGCCTGTAACAAACTCATTTCAATTATTTCCTGCCTGTTGTTTGATCCAGTGTTAACGTGTCTTTCCAGGACTCTGATGTTTACTACATCCCCAGCAGTGGCCTGTCAGGAGAGAACCTCACCACCAGGAGTTCAGTGTCGGAGCTCACATCGTGGTACTCCGGCCCCAGCCTGATGGAGCAGATTGGTAATGCATGATGTTTGATATTCAGTTTTGGGTGGAATTTCACTTGAAACTGACTCACTGCAGCCCGATCGACTTGTTGATGAAAAAGCAGAAAATGGGTGAAAGCTTATTCAGAGTTTTGTGAATGGGTTACGCTCACCGCTGTGACTAACGCCCTTTTTGTCCAGTAACAATGAAAATGATTCACCGCCACCGTTCACAACGATTCTGGTAATATTATGTAAACTCTGTATCATTGTTTTCTTCCTCTTTTTTTTGTCCTCTGTTGTTTTCCATCTCTGCTGAAGACGCCTTCAAAGCCCCTCAGAGATCTGTAGAGAAACCGTTCAGACTGTGCGTTTCCGATGTGTTCAAAGGTACAGTCATACTTGCAGTGTATGGGATTTTGGGCATCATTCATTTCTCTTTTTCTAAGTTAAAGCTGATGGTGCATTTTTCATTCACAGACCAGGGTTCAGGCTTCTGTGTTACCGGGAAGATCGAGGCTGGTTACATTCAGACCGGAGAAAGAATACTGGCTATGCCCCCCAATGAAACATGCACTGTCAAAGGTGTGTATTAAATACATCCAGCCTGGCATGGTGGCTCACTTTGGTAGTTCACTTTTCACTTGCATGCTTTTCATGCTTTCCTACAGTGAGAAAAGGGCACACAAAAAATAATGAACAAAGTCTCACCAAGGCTCTGGTACTGCCATTACCTGCAGTAGCCGAGCATGGAGCCTATGCAACAGATAACTGCTGACAAGAATGCGACTACGTTGGTGTAGAAAACGAAAAAACATTATTTTCTACTGACATGTTATCATTTAGGCTTGGGCTGTGTCAAAAATGTTCAGACCAGTTTGATATTGATCTGATTTTACAACACACAATCAAATAGAGCCCATTAATGACAATCGAGCGACTGCTATAGTGCTTACACATTGCACCATGTTTTTAAACTTTTGTCTTTTTTAAAACCAAAAACATTTCCATATTGGCCCAATTTCAGTTTCTCTCATCATCCCAAAGACACATTATATTTGTAATAAACAAACACAACCAGCACAGCGCACATCTTCCCACATCTACTGTAACATTCACCCTCCTTCTTTTTGCTCTCATCTGCAGTAAATAGCTGCATAAATGTATCAGTTTATAAACAAACGTGTCAATTATATTGTCATATTACCTTTTTTGCAATGCAGATGTTGCAATGACAGATGCCTGTTCAGCCCGTTTCCATAAAATCAAACCAGTTTAAAATCTACATATATATACATAGACTGGAATTACCTGCGTCACTCTTAATTTTTGTCAGCATTTAACAGAAAATAGCGAATGTATGAATACTTAATTACAATTAATTAAAGCATTTAAAGAGGCTTAGAGTGCAGGATTGTATGTTATAAGGCACTCTCTCAGGCAAGCAAATTCTTTGAGTAAATAAGACATCTACTACAAACTCACCTTCATCTGAGTGCGCCTTTTTTGAAACCCTCTACATCAGGGGTGTCCAAACTTTTTTCACCGAGGGCCACAATCAGAAAAAGGTACGAAGGGCTGGGCCGCTCACTAGAGGTGAGGCATATTGCCTCATAAGTTAGCTAAATCAATCTAATGTAGGTAAATTATTCTTCATACTTGAAAACCAACAGCCTACAACATAGCTCTCCACAGGGTGTATTTATTTTGGGAGCAGCTTAGCCCCTAAAACAGAATCTTCAGGTTGCTTATAATAAGAGAAACTAGGAAGAGTGTTTTTGAAGCTTGTTACGAGCTACTTAGATTTGTTAGAAAAAAGTTTTCAACTTTGACATATTTTATTTGAAAAGTGGGCTTATTAACACACACACGTACTACTGTGACATGTATTTTGACATATATATTTAAGAAGTACAATATAAGAAAACAAGTTTCAGGTTGGGGCTATATTCCATGATAATTTGGAATTTGCTGAGGGCCATAGTTTGGACACCCCTGCTCTACATGTTGTTGTCTGACTGAATGGTGATAGACGCTGCTATCCTGTGGCCGCTGGGGGCCTTGCACTCTGTATCTTTGCTGCAGGTATTACTCTCCACGATGAGCCTCTGGACTGGGCTGCAGCAGGAGACCATGTCAGCCTCACCGTCACCGGCATGGACATCATCAAGATCAAGTAAAAAAATATTCCCACTGTGTTTCATATAAGCTAGAACGTCTGTTTTGGATGCAACATATTTACTAGTTTACTAATTTACCTCTATGTATATGTTCGGACTGCACACATTTTGCTGCATATTTATTGATAACTGCTTCCTTCCAGTGTGGGCTGTGTGTTCTGTGATCCCAAGGAGCCTATACGAGTGTGTACTCGATTCAGAGCCCGGATCCTTCTCTTCAATATCGAGGTCCCCATCACACAAGGCTTCCCAGTGAGTGCTAGCAAACACACCGTCTAGATCTAACTGTTTATCTGTAAGCATTTGTGTTGGATGTACGGGCTTACAGCGCTGTGTCTGTTTCATTCTGTGTGCATGCTGTTTCATCTTGTGTTTCTGTGTGTGTGTGTGTGTGTGTAGGTATTGCTGCATTACCAAACAGTGAGTGAGCCGGCCACCATTAGGAAACTGATAAGTGTTCTACACAAGAGCAGCGGTGAGGTCGTCAAGAAGAAGCCAAAGTGAGGGAGCATTTTATTACATTTTATTTGAGGGATAATGTGCAGCGAGGCGGACCCTGAAGGTTTATTTTTTTCATGAATTACCTCCTCGCTGCACTTTATCCTGCTTATTACACGGCTACATACTAAAGAAACCAATGACTGGACTCACAACTTATTATTTTATTGATTCAAAAACGATGGTATTGCTTATGCTAAGAGAAAATAGTCAGTTCCACTGCGTACCAATGGCTAAGACTCAAAATTGACCAATCAAGTATTCAACTAAGTCATGTTGCAAAATGCAAAGTACAGAATAGTTTTCTTACTTTGCGCTGCAATAGTCACATTCAACAACTTTCAAATGTCCCCAAGGAATGTTTCATTTTCCTTTCTACATTATATTATTTATATTTATATATATAGTTGATAAAACTTTAACATTTGTAATAATTCTTTGGAATTGGACAAAATCCAGGTTGGCGTGTTATCCTCACTTCCTGTTTGTGTTTGCTGTCCAGGTGTTTGGGTAAAGGTATGAATGCCATCGTAGAGATCCAGACGCAGAGGCCGGTGTCATTAGAGCTGTACAAGGACTACAAGGAGCTCGGCCGGTTCATGCTCAGATATGTGGGCTCCACCATTGCCGCAGGGGTTGTCACAGAGGTAAACTGCGAATGATTGAAGGACACACACAATATACAGATTTGTGCTATTGTTTTTATTTACTAGTGTGATTTTTTTCACCGCAGATCAAAGAATGAGGAGCATTTCCATCGACACAGAGCCGGTCTGAACTTGCTCTACAGGCTGCGTGCAGCCAAGACAAAGTGCAATTCCTCCAGAGATGTCCCTCATGGAAGCAGCGTAAATTTCATCCATCCACCTCTCCATCCAGCTGCTTCGACTGACTGCTCTAAACAACACCAAACTGCACAGAAACCATGCGGCAAGAGGAAGCAGCCTCCTAAACAAACAAACAGGCGCATTACCCAGCTACCCCATAACTTCAGATTTCTCTCCGTCTGACCTCGTTTGTTAGAGAATTCTCAAAATTCACTATCCAGACAATCCAGATTAAGAATATAATTTGATTTAGAAAGACAATCTAACACCCCGAGATTTCCTCAGTTATTTATGTCAATGTACTTTCCTTTAGGGATCTATGGCTGATCATTTTTGTTGACTGAAAAAGCATGGCTCTTGTTGGAACAACTAGCAAAACTAGAGCAGTCAACAAATCAGCTGCGGTGTAAGCAGAACATTTCTGCTGTAAGAGATGTCCATTCTCCTTTATGTAAAAGTTAAGATGAAGGTATACATATTTTTTGCATTATAAGGCTCTCCTAGTCAAAACTGCCGAAATGACATTTTTAATTTAGACAGAAATGAACAAAGGAACTGTTATTAGATATTATTTTTACCTTTACATAGCCAATGGGACCCAGGTTACTCGAACCAAGGTAGTTTGTGAGCAAAAAAGGGAAACTAAAATCTTCACCACTGGACAAAGACACAGACGTCTCATTTAACTAAAAGAACTTGAAATGCTTCCAGAGTAAAGCACCAACATGCTTTTTGAAGACCTCATCTGTGTTTGGTTTTTTTCTTTTAAAGACTCAGTAGAAAGGAGGAGCAGCTGTGCTTCTGTTTCCTCATTTTGTTGTTGAAGGTGTTGAGAAGGAGGACGTTGCAAAATGAACATGTCAGTAATCTGTGGTTTGAGTTTTGATTTCAGCAGTGTAAACTTTCCATTCAGTTGAAAAAAAAATCTTTAAATCCCGAAGTGTGATGGTTCTCGACATTTTAAAAACAGACACTGTATGTCAAGTAAGAAATGAAAATGTAGAGGTGATAGTTTCCTGTTGGTTTTGACAGTGACATGCCTGGGGTTGTTACCTCTGGAGTGGAAAGCACCAAAAAACACACTCAATGAATGCTGATCAAAGTCAAAATAGGTCACAATTTTTGAAAAATGCCCACAATGCTTTTCCAGTTTCCAGTGGTGGACTCTGAAGTGACAAGCATGTGTGACCACGGTTTACATAGTTCCACTTCCCAAACAATGTGTTAGATGACTTGAAGCTAGAGACAAGGACAATCAAAATAAAAAAGGGGGAGATCTTCAGAATTTCATTGGCAAGAATCTGAATTTCCAGGCTCCTGACAGATAATGAAGTCAGTATATTTAAGACATCAATAGTGCAATAAGAACATTGAACCGGACATAGTGCATGTACAAGTCAGGAATAAGTAAACTATACTCATAAAACAGGAAGATATATAGGGTGGAAAGTTATTAGATAACTTTTTGATGGGAATCAAGTCACAAAATGTCTCTATGGTCCCTGTACGCATACACAGGAAACTGTGCATTGGGGATACACACTGAATGGACGGAGATATAGTGTAATGGTTTGCATTTTATGTTTTTGGGATACTTAGAATTTCTTTTAATTGCATAATTTGGAAGTTGTTGTGCATGTCTTTAAGATGATACCTTTATCTTTGTTAAAGGTGACACATACTGCTAAATAACATTCAATCTAATATCACTCCCTACAGCTGCAGTTGCTGGCTCAGTCACATACGCTGCAAAACTAAATACCGTGGCTGGGGCAAAGGTCTCAAAAATAGATGACTTATTTCAGACTGCAGAAACAAAGAACAGCAGCGTAAATGAAATACGCTTGACGACAAGTTTGCTTCGCACTGAAAGTTGATGCTATACTGATGACGTTTAATGTCCTTGCTGGGTCTCTTAGCTACAGTGTAAAGCCTCATGAAGAGGATTTTCCACCACACTAGGCACAGTGTAGGTTTATAGGATGGCAGTGTTCAGTACATTTCCTGTCATCGACACTTAAGATGCGTTGTGTAAGGCTAGCAATGTTTTCTGCTACAGAAATTCATCAGAAAGATCATCATGCAGGGACATAGGTGTCTGTCACCCTGGAACAACTTTGACACACAAAGCCTGAAAGCTGTATACAAGCAGTGTTGTTCATGGCCCTTGGTGAGATATAGGCCAAACAACCTTGAGTTTTGAAAAAAGGGTTAATCTTTAATGTTAATGTTAGGCAAGGAAGGCAGGTTTATGTATATATTGTAGCACCTTACAACACAAGGCAATTCAAAGTGCTTTACAAAAATGAAAGACGTTAAGAGCATTAAGAGAAGAAGACATACTTTATTAATCCCTTACAGGGAAATTGTTTAAAAACGGTAGGAAACAGTTTTTACAGAGACATTTTACAGAGCTATTTCTGGTTGTGTTTATCATTATTTCCAGATCGGATGGTTTTGGGAAAATGTCATTTATTTTACATATTAGTTCATTATTATGCAAAACTTTCAAATGTTCTTATTATTTAAGATACGTACTCATTATTTTTTAAATACTAAGCCTGAGCCATTGTTTTTTTTACAGGACTACTAAGTCATCACTTTGGCATCTTCGAGCTTCTATAGTACATTTATACCTTGTATTCAGGAAGCAATTCCCACACCGCACTTAAGGGTGTAATAGCCTAGTGACAAAATAAAATATACGGGAAAAAACCTAATACTTAAACAGCTGGTTTTCAAACTTAATTGATATTTGAAGACCTTTAAATGCCTAGAGCTGCTAACTATCGTGCGTTTAATAGAGAAACGTGACAGGAGGTCGCCGTCGAGTGGGAGGGTCGGTCCGCTCCAAAGTAACACTTCATATCGTTGGCTTCATGTGCTACAGTCCTGCAGCTGTCTGCTGTTATTCTCTCAGTTTATTGCCATAGTTTGATATCCTCGCTGGTGCAGCCATGTCGAACCCATCTGAGCAGAACTCGATTCTGGTTCTGGAGAACTTCATCGGAGGGAAGTTCGTCCCCTGTCGGACGCACATCGACTCCTACGACCCGTCCATCGGAGAGGTGTACTGCAGGGTGCCGGACAGCGGGGCGCAGGAGGTGGGTCTTCCTCCTGCTATATCTATAGGTTTATAATTATAACCCACTGCCCTGTTTTTCCTACAATTCTGCAGTAGCCTTGTTTGTACTGACAATGTATACGAATGCATTGTCTAAAACCCATAGGCCATGATGCTTTCTGCTGCTGGAAATTACGCATTTTTAAAGATAAAATGTAGAGATTCTATTGAGGTCATTGCAAAAGTATGGTCATTTCTGACTCACCACAAATGTTAGGAAATAATTGTTGTGCTACATACGACCAGTGGCGTCTCTGGCACGAAAAGACTGGTGGGGCCCGGTCGCGCGTACGCGGGGGGCTGTTAAAGTAGTATATTATATACACATATATTTGCTGTAAGTGAGTCGTGTAAAATGCACCTACCTGCTAACCTACTAACTAAGAGAGATCACATAAGCCAGGTGTAGTAGCCTATAGTACAGTAATAGACAACAGCATTTTCAACATGCGAACCACTGCTTTCGTGTTTGTTCAGACGTTCCGAAAGATGTTTCAAGTCCTTGAACCCTGTTGTAGTCCAAGTAGTGTTTCTCCCCCCCCTGGAGTCATTCAGAGTTGGGGGTGCTGAGTGACGTCACCAAACGCAGCGCAACAGAGCAAAAAATGAGCTAGATTCAATATTATGCTACAGGAAACAAAAATATCACGATTATGTCAAAGTAGAAAATTAATGTTTTTATTTTGAAAAGTAAAAAGTTGAAAATAAAAATGATTGATTTACTACGTCAGTGTTGCAGTGTTGCAATAGTCCTTCACCAGGGGGTGCTGCAGCACCCTCAGCACCCCTACTTCCAGCGTCCCTGTCAACGGTGGATGGTAATATGTGACGTATGTCCTTCTATTATTTTTCATTGGCTATGGGGCCAAAACCGTTGTGCCCCCACCGCTCATCAATGAAATCGCGTTGAGCAAGCGCACTGTGTTTTTGACTGCTAACCTGGTTAAACTGGGGCTGAGATGCCAGCCCCATGCCGGTTGAGGAAGACTGCAAGGAGAAGCACGACCATTACTCAACACGTACAGCAAGCGATTTGGAATGCACCACAGTTACAGTGCTACCATTGTCATATTATGTCATATCATGTAAAAAAACATGCAATAATGTTAGTTACGAAATAAAATACATATATATATTACTTGTTAGTGGAAATCGAATTATTGATCATGTCGTGAACTGCGCCACAGCGGCCACTAGTGGTGGGGCCGGCCCCCCGGCCCCTAATGCAGAGACGCCCCTGCATACGACTTTATGCCTTGTTGGTGCATTTGACCTGTGAGAGTTGTAATTGCTTTTTTAGTTAATCATTTCCATGTTGTGCTCCTTTTGTATTTGTATTTACAGCAAAATTGATGTTTTTATGAAGAAGGGATACAGTACTTTATGAGAGAAATACAATAAACATATTAAACAAATAAAAATTGTACGTCTCCTCCAGATATATGATGGTCATATCTTGGGAACAGCTGAAACCTCACACAGAACAATGTGCCAATCTCTCCGTGCTTCACCTCCTGCAGGTGGAGGCAGCAGTGGCAGCAGCTAAAGAAGCGTTCCCCGGCTGGTCCGCTCGCAGCCCGGAGCAGCGAGCTCAGGTCCTCAACAAGTTGGCCGACCTGTTAGACGCCAACCTGGAGGAGTTCGCCCAAGCTGAATCCAGAGACCAAGGTGTGCTATACTGCTGTTACACCTGTGGTATCAACCCAAGAGTCACTCAGATTTTCAGTCAACACTGCTTGTATAGGAGCACTGAGTCAGTGGGTCCAAATGAACATTACTGCAATCCCAGATTTCACAACCCTCATATGCAGTTCCTGTTGAAGTGCAGTATGACGGGTAAAATGTTAAGTGTCAAAGGTCATGTTGAATTTGACCAACAGTTAAAAACTTTTTGGTCAATTTTTTTTTTCCAAGGTACTTTTTTCTCTGGAAAGACTTAATTATATTTCTTTTATCACTTGTCTCTCAGAACCTCTTAAATGTGTTTAATTATTTTCTTGTAAACAGACTTAAATACTCATTCTATTATAAAATGTTGTGGAAAACCTAATTGAATAATTAATGCAGCTACACACATAAGCAATATTTATGGGAAGTGAACATAAAGAGCTTGTACTGCATGTTTTGGTTACCTGTGTATCAGATTAATATTATTGTGGACCAGACAGACATTTGGCCTATGGGTGGCAGTAAAGTAGTGCTCAAACATTGTACAAAATGAAATGATCATGTCCTAGGGTTGATATCCAACTCTTTTGAGTGTAAGCAAGTGCTGCAATATTATCCCCTTTCCACTTCTATATCTTTTTGTTGTGACTTTACAGGTAAAACAGTAACATTTGCACGGACTGTTGACATTCCTCGATCTGCATACAACTTCCGCTTCTTTGCGTCATCATTGTTGCACCACACCAACGACTGCAGCCAGATGGACCACATGGGCTGCCTGAACTACACAATCCGCTGCCCTGTGGGAGTGGGTGAGAGCTCAGTATCTCTGCTTTAAAACCTGTTATTTTTTTCGTGCCTTATGTGTTTTAAACCTGTGTTTTGGTTTTGTGCAGCCGGCCTGATCAGCCCCTGGAATCTCCCCCTGTACCTGCTGACCTGGAAGGTTGCTCCTGCCATCGCTGCAGGCAACACAGTGGTGGCAAAACCCAGCGAGATGACCTCTGTGACTGCCTGGATGATGTGCAAGTTGATGCAGCAGGCTGGTAAGACTACAACACCCATAAGGCAATTGCAATCCATTTGCATTCACAGAAGATATACTTTGTCTTTGTCACAGCAGCTTCTTAAAAAGGCATTGCTTGAGTTAAAAATAAATAATATAAAGCAGGAAATATTATTATATCAACAGTCAAAAATATACATATCAATAGAGTTGATCTGTAGAATACAAACAAACAGTATGAGTTAGAATACACTGTAATTGACCAACCTGCTTCATTCAATACATACAGTTATACACTATGACCTATAACAAAAATGAGTTTGAAGAATTGCATAAAGCTGTGTATCTCTGCAGGTGTTCCTCCAGGAGTTGTCAACATTGTTTTCGGCACCGGGCCCAAAGCAGGCGATGCTCTGGTCGGCCATCCTGACGTCCCATTGGTCTCTTTCACTGGCTCAACGGCCACTGCCCAGTGCATCACAGAGCGGAGCGCTCCCTACTGTAAGAAGCTCTCTCTGGAGCTGGGAGGTAAAAACCCTGCCATTATCTTTGCTGACGCAGACCTGGACCGGTGCATCGAGACCACTGTTCGCTCCAGCTTCTCCAATCAGGTGAGAGAAGAGTGTCAGGAAGGGTTTTCAGACTCTATTTAAGAATTTTCTTTATTTAGTTTGATTTACTTTTATTTGTACTCTTTATTATGAGATAAATGCTTCAGTGACCAGACTTGTCCACATGGGGAAGATCACAGTCCATATTTTGTCATGAGGCAGACCCATGAAACAACAACGTCCTGGAAAATCAGAAGCCTCTATATTTCCCTTCCTTCCTTTCCTTAGGGGGAGATCTGCTTGTGCACCAGCAGGATTTATGTAGAGCGGAGTATTTACTCCGAATTCCTGGAAAGGTTTGTGGCTGCGGCTAAGAAGTGGAAGACAGGTGTGCCCTCTGACACCGGCAATGACAATGGAGCGCTCATCAGCAAAGAGCACCTGGAGAAGGTGATAAACACAGATTTAAATGGTGTTGGATAAGGCTCCAACTCACCCTAATTATATATATATATTATTATTTAACCCGCAAATTATTTTCTTTTTGACTATCAAATGTCATGAAAATGTCCAAGGTATCTTTAAATGACTTGTTTTGTCAATCTCTTATTTTGTCTAATATTAAACTTAGTAAAGCAATAAATCTCCATATTTCCGAGGCTAAAACAGCATTTTATGCAATTTTGCATGAATTCCTTTAACAATCAATCAATAATCTATAAATCGACTCATATTTGCAGCTCTCGTGAAATAAAACAAATTCACATTTTTAAAATACTTAAATTGAAATCCCTCTTTGTCCCGGTCACTAGGTCCGTAGCTTCGTAGCTCTCGCCAAATCTGAAGGCGGCACAGTCCACTGTGGCGAGGGGGTGAATAAGCTTGACCTCTCTGAGCGCAACGCTAAAGGCTACTTTATGCCGGCCACCGTCATCACAGGCATATCTGACAGCTCCCGCGTCATGCAGGAGGAGATTTTCGGCCCCGTCACCTGCGTCAGCCCCTTTGACACAGAGGAGGAGGCTGTTTCCAAGGGCAATGGTGTGCGCTATGGTCTGGGGGCCACCGTGTGGTCCCAGGACGTTGGGAAGGTTCACCGGATGGCCAGGAAGATACAGGCAGGTATGGTGTGGACCAACTGCTGGCTGGTGAGAGATCTGAACCTGCCCTTTGGAGGGATGAAGAACTCTGGTGTGGGGAGGGAGGGAGGGAAGGACTCCTTCCACTTCTTCACAGAGGTGAAGACTGTCACCATCAAACACTGAGGGAGTTAAAAGAGATGGCAGCCTTGATTGGAGAAAAAGTTGTGTAGTTACTCGTGACATTCATCCACCTTTGCTGGCATTTTTTGTGAATTCTAATAAAAACTTTCTGATCTTCCCCTCTCGGATTACTGGAGCCTGTAATAAAGTCTCATCATAGAAAACAGAAATTACAGAGGAACAATACAGATGCAAACAAGCATCCAAACAAAATTTCATGTAAAGATGTATGAACTGCCATCTTCTCCTGTGGAGCATTTTGGATGCATAATGTGTTAGGGCTTCATATTTAAAATAAAAAAGGTTCTGACCAAGTCAATAGCACAATTTATGAATTAAGGAACAGCAGCTTTAAACCACATTTTAAAAGTTTAGACTGCAGGTCCTTGTCCTGCGTGACAGTTTTGTAAGTCATTCTTAAAAGAAGGCATGCAGAACAAAAACATAGCCTACTGTATGAACAGAAAAGCTTCTGCTGAAGCAGGTAAACAAGGGAGAGTATGTGCTTCAGGGAAACCCAACCCGAAAAGCAAATCATTGTCAAATCCACTCTGGTATTTCTTCAGCTATTTTGTAATGCCGCGTCAACACAAATTAAAACACCTTACACATGCAACCTGCAGTTCAGTGTGTATTTATGCTTACTTCCTAACCTTATGGCACTGCTGTGCATACATCTTCTTAGTATCTGCAGGCAGGTCAACATTCACTGTGACAAATTTAGCTTTTTTTATCAGCACACTTTGAACTTCACATAATGTCGTGGCTTTATCCTTTATGGCTGTGCACTTTGTCAAAGTCTGCTTAGTTAAAGAGCGGTTATACGTCATGCAAATCCTTACGTACTCAGAAGTTAGTGATTTTTTATTGAGTTGTTTTTATGTCTGACCTGCTGACGTAATAAAGGAGAATAAATGCCAAACTGTCCTGTGTTGTGGTTGGCCAACATGTTCGGAGAGAGCAAGAGGAAGGTCAGCAAGCTAAGTGACTGTCAGACTGCATGCTAACATTAGCTAATGTTCAACTTATGTCAAAGTACCGCTAAAGCTGATGGAATGTGAAATTTGTTTTGCAGGTATTCAGTTTTAATTAAAGTATTGGTCGAATTGAAATGAGCTATTACACTCAATCACGTGGATTGAATGTTTGTACCAAATATTATTATTATTATTATTATTATTATTATTATTACCAAAGCTTTCCATTTACAGTCTATGGACCAAAGTGGCAAACTGAAATCATACAAAATCCATAACAGAAAGTCACGTTTTAAATGTTTATTTTGATTTAAATATCTTTAAAAAAGAAAAGCTTAAATGGTCACGAAGGACATGTTTGGAATGGCAGGAGTGGAGGAGTGTGCAGCTGGTTGCAATCTTCATCCTCACCACTAGATGCCACTAAATCATACACACTGTTAAGTAATGATCAACATCTGCCATCCACAACCATCTTTACACCTTGTTTCATCTCTTTCTGCTCATGTTTTTCTTGCATTTTCCAGCACATTACACCTCCTCTCTTTGCCCCTGATTAAACATATCTCATCACCTTGCTAAACATCTGATAATGAATTAATGCAGTGTGAGATGAGACTGAGGCGTGCAGACAGTACATCATGCATGCATATGAGCAGGAGTGCACTCTGCTTCGCCTGAGGCACCGTGCCAGTTTAGGAAAAGAGGGTACACGAGAGACCCGCCCTATCCGTAATTTGAGTGTGTAAAATCACGTCCCCCTGGTGAAGTGTATGTGACATTTACCACAGAAGCAGTGTGTGTGTCCCACCCTCTGTGTTTTGGCTAGAGAATGGGTATTGTGCTAAGTCACGCTGCATGATTACACACACACACACACACACACACACACACACACACACACACACACACACACACACACACACACACACACCTTACTTGAATATAGAGTGGTAAAATGGATACAGTCCAAAGGAGGTCTAAAGTGACGTGTTGTGTGGCACCATCCCACACACATATACCATGGCAGTGTCTTGCAAACAGAATGGGAACAAAGTAAGTCAGCAGCTTTTACATTTTCCTCCATTTCCGCCCTTTTTCGTGATTTATCTTCCATCTCTTTCTCTTGTGGATGTTTCATTCAGAAGGAAAGAGGTCATTGAAGCAGGTCTCGCCCTGCTGTACGTGACTTCGAGGACTCCGCCAGTGGCTTAAGCCAAACCCAGTATTTTACTTTAACCTCACTTATCGGGCACAGGAAGAAATGAAAATAGCGCATATCTTTTATTTTATAACTCTTAGGAAACTGCAATATCTAGCCTGCCAGAATACATAAAGGATATGTTTTCATTCTGGCTGCAGGGATGTAATGGGCCTCCTGTAGAGTGCCTTTTCATTGATATGTATATGGAGAGAACAGTCACAGCAAATCAGCTGTTTTCTCTCTTCTTTTGGACAGAACCCAGCGCAAAAACTCTGAGAAATATTATCTTTTTGATCTGTTTTAATTATAGAAAATATACACAGGAACATTTTATTTTCTATTGGGAATTGGGGATGTGAGTGTGTGTGTGTATGAGAGAGATGCAGATAAGGACAGATAACAAGAGAAAGAGCAACAGACGGAGAAATCCTATCCGGACTTAACCTAAAATCATTATGTTTCCTTGTGGCCCAGATTCAGGAAATAGACGGCTTTGTTTACATTTATTTCTTAAACTAACACAACCTCCTCCAGCAGGCCATGAAATCTGAAATCACAGTTCAAATAGGAGGCTTTGCCTTGGTCATTGAAAAGAAAGGTATTTTCCTGGTCCTATGAAAAACAAAGCATATTCAACAGCAGAAACCAAACAAACAATCAGTGGTTTCCAGTCTTCCAATATATTTCCTTATTCCTGGTTGTGGTGTTTTTCTTTTTTCTTCCTGTCCTGCGCTCTCTTTGAATGTCATGTGTCACAGACAGTTGGCTTTCTTTCTTTCACAACCACTTCTCTCACCATGCTCCTGTCTCTCAAGGCTGTCAGCCACATTTACGTTCAGTGAATTTTCCACAGCGTGCGGCCTGGGTTTTGTGATAGATAAACCCCGAATTGAAGCTCAGTCCTGAGAAAATGGTGCAGTTCACACAGGTTAAGCAAACTCAGCTGGGAAACCGAACGTGTATGAGTAGAGGGAGAAAAAGTGACTTGGATACAGAAAGCTAAATCTTTCAGCCTCATGTCAAAGATGAAGAATCAGTCTGAAATGACAGTGAAGGCTGAAGCAACATGCACTATCTACATTTCAAAAGAACATAAGGACATGAACAATAGGATGAGTAATAGGTCAGACACTTACCATTCTGCACTTCATTTCACAAACGCACTCGTACATTAATATTTGTTTTGGCTGCCTGCATTCTATACATTACACTGTGTTGCATTCACATGGTATCTCAAACTTGGTCATGTTAATGTTGACAATTCGACTAACTGGCTAATATGATTCTGAACAAATCACAGCACTGTAGCTGCCAAAATGTATTGGCATAGTATTCCTGACAAATTGAGTGAGTGATTTGTTTATTCTGATTAGATAATAATTGATGCTTCTCTCTATCTTTGATGACTGAATATTTGTTGGCCAGTAATTTAATAAAGAGTCGGAGTCCCATTTTATCTGTTGGCAGAAATCAACAATACAGCTCCTTTTCCTCACACTGTGTACATGTGGCATAGGACACTTATTGGATTATTTCCACTACTGTGCTTTGTGATATAAGATCACTTTTTGTTATTTTTCCCAAGGAGCAGGGTTGTTTTTTTCCCCGCATTTCTTAATTTTGCTCGCAGGTTTGAAAGTGCATGAATGCCAACGATTTGTAGGAAGCCTTTGGCTCTTTTTAACTTCCATCCTATAAACAATTTAAGTGCGACGTCCTCTTCCTGTTGAGATAGATGCTCTTGAGTGCTGCATATTCTGAGCCAAATAGAGTGGAAAAAGAAAGTAAAGAGCAAAGGGATGATCATTTTGTTTGGCTTAAACGGTGCACAGTGTCATGTATGACAGCATGTCCAAAGTTCTGGGTCTTTGTATTGGGTTTTATTTATTACCAATCCTTCCTGACACTATAGATAGCAGAGTGATATTGAAATAAGATAATGTTTGATTGCAGGAAAGATGAGACTGGCACTGTTGGTAACCACCGAGTACTTTGTGCAAGCATGATGACATATTTTAGATTTTAAAAATATGAAGCATAACTGATATACTGGAGACTGTTGAGAAGATAAAAATGTTACACTCTTGTCTAAATATGGATGTAAAATGCAAGCACACTTTCAGTCATTACAATTCAACTCCCCAGACAGCAATGATTCATTCCTCAATAAATAGTTCCTCTAACTTGAAGGGGTTCGCCGCTCATTATCTTTAGAGTATTTTACCATCGGGAATTCTTCACAGCCATTACGAAGAGCTCAAATCTCATCCTATCAATAACCCTACACAGGTACGGTACGCTCTGAGGAAATTACACTCAGCTGTGATGTAGCTGCTGTTGAGTTGTCCTGGTGGTAGAAAAATATCTCAGATTTCTATGACGTGTGTGCTCTTGCTATCATATCGTTGTCCTTTAGGTGCCTGAGCAACTAATGAACCTGTGAAGAGGGATGACCTTCTCAATGTCCTTTGCACTCAGCACAGGATGTGCTTTTGCAACACTGTTTACTAATTTACATTGCAGAGGACGTCACCATACTGAGGCTGTTTCCGTAAGTGAAGTTTACATAGCTTTGTGTAACTTACGCAGACAGACAAGGACACAAAACCTTGGAGTCAACCACAGCAGGGCAAACAACATATAAACCAGGTCAGCATGGAAATAATAGATGTTAACAAAGGTGTTTTTACTAATGCAATGCTCAGCCTGAAATATTAGAGTAAAGAATATAACCAATATACAAATACTACACATTTTCTGATTAACCTTCAATGAATTATAGTTTACCCACTGCATGGTGTTGTTGTTTCTTTCATGCCACCTAATATGTTCCATTTGTAATGCTTTAAGATACAAAGACAAAATAAATAAATATCGAGGAAAGATAGCAACAGCAGAAACAGCTAATTGTTGAGTTGAATGTTCACTATGTCAAAAACCATTTCGGAATACGCATTTCAAAATTCCATTTAGGGCATCAACTTTTTTTGACTAAGCCAAAAACCTCTTTAATGAGTATGGAAAGCTTTTTTTACATAATGAACTTAATGAACTAAAATGTCCCTGTCTCCATACAGCATCTCCAGGGCCTTACTTTGAATTACGCATTAAAATATGTTAATTTCTTAACACAGCTATAGATGCAAAATAGTTGGAATACTATTTTTAATTGTCCTTGATCAAGACATTGATGCCAATCAACTGTTCGGTCCTTCTAATATCATTGTGCACCAATCCTGTTTTAGGGAATTGTTGTGAAGCATCTTTCCTTTATGGGCGGGAGATGGAAATGGTACGCCAAAGATGTCCCAAGGCTGGACTCTCCATGTTGTAAGGCATTCGCGCTGAAGTGTCCTGGAAGGCACTCCAGCACCAGTTTGATGTGATATTCTGAAGGACCAATATTCTTTGTCAGATCTGTTGAGGTTTTCATTCCAACATCAACCTGTTGACCAATGTTTGTTTATGTAACCTGATCTCCAGCTGAAACACAGTGGCACCATGTGCAGTAGGCTGGAGAATGAGAGTCGACACCAGAGCTGGAGACCAAGCTGCCTCTCTTGGTTATCTAACTGCTCTCATCTAACACCAGGTAACAAAAAACTGAACATGTCGACATTTATAGTATATGTAGGCCGTCATTCGGGTAATCACTCATCTGGAGAGGAACCGTGTGTGCTCAGTGTGGGACGATCTGCCCCAGATAACTCATATTCATTGTTTGACATGATGATGAATGTCTTTCACATTATCCCCACCTTGCTTTTCTGCATTTCATGCTTTTGTACTTTAGCCTGTAGATTCATTTGCGAGCAACCATATCAGAGAAAATGTTTTGGGTGTTTTATGTTAATTTCTTGGAAGGGTTGGTGGTGGAGGGGGTGGACCAAGCAACCTCATCATGCCTTTTGAAGCCTGATAGAATAGAATCCACCATTAATGGGTACTTTCTTTGTTAGTCCAAATGTCTGTCTGCCAAATATAAAATCGCATTGTAGTTAAACCTTCCTTTCATTCTCTCCATATTCATTATCCTTATCTTTTATCCAGTTGGATCTATTTTACACTGAGGCTGAGGCCCTAGGTGATTGCTTGGTCCAGATCTATTCAGTCTTTATAAAGAATTGAATGGAAGCAGACAAGTGAACTTTCAGGTGAGTTTATTTGGTTCAGGAGTCTTTTCATTGGAACTCACTTAATATTCAGAGGCGAACATGCAAGAAACAAGGGTCAGTCAGTTGATGGGATGTTAAAAAAATACTTTTATTTAACGAACAATGTTTTGTAGGTATGCAATTTAGATTTGTTAGTCTTTCCAAAAATAAGTGTGCTTGACACTGTTATGTCATGACTGCTTTGAAATATTGATTCATCTCATGTAATGGTTTTCGTCCAGTTTTACACATCACTGAATTAAAAAAGGTTGAACCAAACAAACTAGTTCTCACATAGAGATTAGTTGTCAAGAAATACATTTACACTCACTAAAGGCTATCAGTTTTGTAAGTGAACCGTGTTAGCCTGCTAATCTATGACTTTTTGAGATAATGAAGTACGTTTTAAGCGTTTAACTGAGTACTTAATAATAAATGAAATAGATATTACATGATGATGTCCATGTGTGTTTGTAAAAAAACAAGTCTTAACAACATTTACAAAAACCCTAAACTGTTACTTTTTCCGTAGTTATGCTACAGTTGCTTTCTGTATAAGAAATGTGTTTAAACACTACAAGAGTTCTTACCAGCTAAGACATTTCTTAATCTTAAATCATGCATCCCAATTTAGCAAAACACTAGCTAACTAATGCTAATTATTAGCTACTACAGACTTATTGCAGGAGTAAATGAATTCATTAACTTGATGTTTCGAGATTTAGATTCAAACAATCTCAATCTTGGCTTCTCTGCTCTATACTGAAGAACATATTTCCAATTCTCTACAATAGATATTTTTGAAATATATCTCATGGCATTAATGTCTCCTAGGAAAAGGCTGACAAAGCTTTATTTCTTTTTCCATGCAGAGAAGGGGAAGGATGACACCATATCCTTCGCTGAATGGAGAAATAACGAAGCCAACATGTCATGGTGGAACAGTTTGAGCACAGGGCCTGTCGCCTCCAGCGTGGCTGCCTCTCAAAGGCCATCAGAAACCCGCTGAGACCGCACAGAGCCACGGCCTGTCTGTCAGTGCGTGGGAGGATATGTGTACGCATAAGGGAGAGAGAGACAGAGCGAGCCAGAGAGAGGATGATATGCCTACCATAATGCTGACGGGTCAGTTCCATGCTGAAGGACCAGATGGCCCAGTTTGGCTTCTGATTCCTCAGGCCATTGGCCAGGTAAGCATTTGTCTGCACACTCATGTTCATACATAAAATATGTACAAGAGTACACAAAACTTTACCCCGAGCAAATGTTTTAGTTTTCAATTCCTTCCTAAAAAACGTTAAGTTTCAGTTTACTGCCTGATCCTCCTGTCAGTGTTTGGAGATTGTAACTTTGAAGGTGAAGGGAGGAGTGTGGAAAACAATATCTATAGACAAATAAACAAAAACGTTGGTATCTGAAGTGCTCTGGTTTCTGTTATTAACCTGGGCCAATATGCAATCTCTGAAACCACGAGATGATGACTTAGTATGAAATTAGCTTGAAACAAGCTGGTATGGTTTCTTATTTAAGAATATATTTCTATTGGTCATTATCTTGCAACTCTAACCCCATCCCTTAAAGTTTGTATACGGACTGGAAAAATGTAGCATTTTGAGTTAAAGCAAGTCTTGGCCTGGATATCTGCTGGCAACACCGAAACCCCCCAAAATTGATCATCGTCAAACTGATAGGTGATGGGTTTTCAGATTGGTTGTACTTTTGTTTATATTTTGAATCCCTTTTTTGTTACAGATAAAAGATTAGAATTTATTATAGAGGGGAGGTCATGTAGCAAAGGGTTGAAGTCCAATTTGTACTCAGACACAGTACACGGGGCACACACATTTTACGCATACCTATTCACGTACGTTAACAAACCTGGTGTCTATCTATTCCTATCTACTGTAGATAGATGTTACCTATTTTTCAAATTGCAGCACTCCTTTTAGTCTTCCCCCCCTCTACCTCCCCTCTCGTTTTTCTTTCACTCTACCCTACTCATTTTTTTGTTTTGGGGCTTGCACCCTTTCCTTCCATTTTATTGGTTAGCCGGTGACACACCGCCTCGGGGAACACAGCCATAAAAGATAAAACACGCCTAACTACACAAAAGTGTCTGACCCTTCCTGGCGCATGGCAAAAAGGAGCCATGCGACCTCTCCGTCTGTTTACATTAGCTTCCTGTCCATGACCGACAGTACAACCAGTCTGACAGCATTGATCCTTTGTCACATGGGTGATAACGATAATAAACACATTGGAATTCCTAACATAACTCGGGTTTTCTGTTATTGTCCAAACATTAATGTGATAACCCTTCATCCATCCCTCTATGCATGTTATAGTGTTTCCATATGACCTAAACTTCGGGGAATTTCATAAAATAATACAATTAATATTTACCGATCAAATCAGTTCAAGGCCAATAGAGTTTAAAAGACTTAAAGTGCATGACACCACACACACACACACACACACACACACACACACACACACACACACACACACACACACACACACACACACACACACTGTCGTTGCCGCCTCGTTCAAGCTTTTGATGACAATGGGCCTTGTCCCAGTGCACTTCCTGACTCAGTGCGGAGAGAAAGGGACACTTTCCGGGGATTCTTCTGCTGCTGTGATGACCTTGACCATGTCCATTACTTCAGAAACACACACAAATAAATAACTACACATTTGTGCACAATCTGCAACTAAACACTCCCAGGGGAAAAATAAAATCATTTGATTTAATTTGACTAATTAGCTTGATGACGTCATAACTGGCTGTGACTTTGAAGGCAGACAATGAGCCTTTTTTCGTGCCCTGTGCTTGTTGGAGTGTAACGTTATGATATGATCAAATCTGGTTTTACATTTGGTTTGCTTCTGTGTGGTGATCTTATCTAGCCTATAGCCTATGTGTTTCTCCGTGTGATTTTTTGAATAGTATTTAATATATATTGTTAGCAGGATGTATTGTATTAGGAATTAAGCTGGTCATTTCAACTTTTATTCAATGACTATTTACCTAAAACATCTGGGTGATATAGTTAGCAAAAGTTATTCAAATTACAGTAATTGGTGAATACATTGGGCTTCTCCCAGATGTGGATTCACACACATTTGATGGTCTTGTGAATATTCAGGACCGCATGACGGTGTTTGTTGGACTGAGTTGATACAAACTATAGTAAGTGTGTAGCAGATTGAGTTCAAAGTTTCGTCAACTTATGACTTGGGTACGCAGCAAGAAATAAAAATTCTGCTATACTAAATTATATATCTTCCTTTGTGATTTTCCTACAAAAATATTGAACAGTTTTTTCTCTTCATGTACCCACACTTGTTCAAATGTAACATGAGGGAAAAGAACATTACTTTGGCAGACCTTATTCATGTGTTGTTGTTTTTTTCTCCACTTCTCAGCTAATTGGATGATTTGGCATTAAGTATGAAAGTGTGTGTGTATTGGTCCTCCATGAGTGTGTGTTTGTGTATTGCGTAAGCCTCTTTTTGAGGAGTGCTTGAAAAGAAAGCAGAGTACTTGTCCTAAGGTGCTCTCAGTCGTGCCACTGGAAAAAAAAATATTGAGAGGAGGGAGAGAGATGATCTAATAGTGATACAAAGAGAAAGAGGGATGTGTCGATGCACAGCGGGGCCTCACAACACCCGTAGGCCAGCCCTCTATTGGCCCCCTGGGATGCCATGCTCAGGATATAACAAGACCAGTTGGGAAGACAAGGAGAGGAAGGCAGGCAGGGGCAGAGAAAAGAGTGAGCTGGAAACTTAGAAACTATTTCCCAAAGAAACAATGAAAAAGGGAGAATAAAATGAGTAAATGTGGTGCAAGTCTCACCACATTTACTCATCAGTGTGTCATAGGTTGAAATTGTCGATACAGGGCTCAACTAGAAGCCAGTGGAAATAATGTCTCTAAAAGGAATTGGATTGGGTGTTTTTATTGGCTTCTTCTTTATAGCTATCTGCCGTTTAGAGGAGGTGCAAAGCGTTTATATTTGGCCCTTTATTGCAGTATTAGTAACATCCCTCACACTGAGAGTTCACATGAAACCGGCTTGTCATTTCACTGCTAGTAGCATCATAAGGATAATTCAAGCCTGCCATGTATAAAACTAGTCCAAGGCACAATCTCAAATTCATTCAAAATGCATGATTTTATATAGGAAGCATTAAATTAAAGCACCTTCTGGAATAGCAAATAGCATATTGTCTGTTTTATGTAATGTGCAGTTTGATTACAGCTTTGACTGTGAGCGGGGGAGTCTGATTTAAACACAAAACGTTGGAAAGGTTTGAAAAGTTATTTGACATGAAGATTTATACAATAATGTTTTTACGTTCTTGGTTTGTTTCATTAGTTTGAACTTGGAAAAAAGGTAATTGGGTCACATATTGCTTTTGCTTGTGCTGCAGAGTCAGAGTTGTTTTGTTGGGTTAAAATTAACCTAACTTAGATTATGACCCTTTTTCTGTCACAAATAGGTATTGTTGTAGAGGAGCTATTTACTTAAAACCAACTTCTCAGCCAGTCTTTAAATGTTAATAATGCTTCGGATTGTTTTTCTCATAATAATCTGCCAGTTGACTCACACTACGAACAGGAAATCACAGGTGAGGATACACACTGCATTTTTCTGTTTCCATTCCACTCCTTCCCACAGGCTTGGTGTGGCTTAGTCATTATGTTCCTAACTTTCCTTTTAGAGGTCGAGATGAACAAAGCTTTCTGTGTCTGATAGCTTTGGTTACTATTTCACTGCACAGTGCTGGTATGCATAACAGTGGGATGTGTGTGTGTTAGTGAGTGTATAAAAGAAAGGGAAGGCAAGGTTACAGGATGTGGGGAAAGCCTTAAAGTTGTGGGTCACAAGCAAAAGTTATTTAACATCCATGCAGATTGTTGCAACTACCACGATGACACTTGTCACATGACAGAGTGACTAGAGGCAACGTCACAACGCATCCTTGACCCTTTGCCTCTGTGCTGTGTTTTTCACATACAAAATACACATGTTTTTCACACGAATGTTCAATCAAATGACCTTGATTCCTCAGACTGACCTGGGAGTCCCTGTTAATGGTCCTATCTCATTGGCTAGGTAGAACAACAAAAACAACTTTCACATGCTTTGACTTGTTGCTTATACATTTTTTTTTTTTTGCCAACCCTGTGTGTCAGAGAAGGTCTGATTTGATTGGTTCGACCTCTATATACATGCATGGTTTTGGTAGTTAGTTTGTATATATTTATATATGCACTTGTATACATATTAAAAGCCTATCCTCCTGGAATCCTAATGGATTATTAACTTTACCATACAGCAGTCACAGTCACGTTGCATAGCACACAACGAACTGCGCTGACGTAAATATCGACCTGAAGGACAAATGTTTTTGTACACGTTAAGACAGAAGGAGGGGATTTACGTACAAAGAGAGAGGGAGGTAAGAGAGGGAGGAAAGGAGGAGGAAAAGGTAAATGTTTTGGTCTGGAGGGACTATGAGGAAAGGGAGTGTAAGGTTTAGGTCAGCATGGAGCCAAGTCACACCGGAGGAAACGATGTGTGTAATGTTGATGAATGAACACCAGACTAAGGTTACTACAGGACAGACGATTACACACACACACACACACACACACACACACACACACAAACACACACACATGGAGCTGTTTGTGTGATAGATGGATGCTCAGGTGTCATACTAAATGTGTAAATGCATGTGTACACACATTAGCATAAACCTCACAGAAGGCCATGTTGTGTTTAAATTCTGTGACAAGACGTGACACCTTTTATATTATGAATATTTCACACCAAAACACACTAACGCTTAATTCATGCTCTTATTTACTGTAATTTGGAGGCTTAATGTCCCCTGCATCTGATTACCTTTGCTATACTGGTAAATATGCTGCAGCAGAAGGTGAAAGCAGGAAAGCAGAAACCAGTATGGCTACGGCAGTATTATTTTTGAACTGCATAAGTACAATATACTTCAGCATGCTCTCTACACTTTCAGGATCCTAACCAATTGTTCACCATAAAGAGGATGTTTTCCTCCTGTTGTTATTGCTCATATGTACCCCATATTTATTAGAATAGTGAGCCATGGTCACAGAGAAATGACTCCCTCAATAATGATAAAGCTCTTCATTGACTGCCTGATGAGGTTCCACATTTACACCCCTTTACAGTTCTATCTTCTAGCTTCTTCCCACATAACACAGAACAAGAGAGCTATATTTATAAAAGAAACATCCTGTTCTGCACGCTGCTGCAGCATCAATTTATGACATATGGATAATAAGTGGGGATTCCCAGAGGAAAGATCAAAAGACGTTGAGACAGAAGAGGATAGAGATCGGGTCATCACCTCCACATGGACTGACAGAGCCTTTGTTCTTCATATCTATTAAAATAGCTCGGTTGAACTCAGGGTTGAGTGAAAGTGTGTGTGTGTGCTCTGCAGCGGTTAGAGGTTATGGTCTGTGAAAACAGGGTTTTGTGCATCAGTTCATTTCTGATGCTAAGTCACTACCTCTTCCATAGTTGGCATCAGATTGCGTGTGTGTGCATGTGCTTGTGTTTGACCTGCAGGACACCAGCTCAGACTGCTGTCTCCATGGCGAGGGCTGCTTCCTGTCATCGGAAGGCTGGAGCTTCCTGTGCTGAGGGCGCTGTTACTGTGGGTGTGTGTATTGTAGATTTCTCAAATTGGATACTTTTCAGCATCGAGCACAATAATAGATCCGTACATTCATGTGAAAAGAACACAACTACTATAACCATGTGCTGGTGATGGCGGTATATTTAATGTAGCGACAAAAATAAATGCCTAAAATAAGTCTGTTTTACTCCTGACCTAAAAACCTTCCTGGCCTTTCTTAACCCATTGTTCAGATACAGAAGCAGCTTCCAGGAAATAGTTTCAATCCACAAGAAGTCCTGCACACTGTATGACTCACCCTGTCATCTAGATTAGATTCCTTCTAGCACGAGACCAAATAGATATTTCGACTGAATAGAGGTGGGTGGTTGATGTTTGGGGCGACAGTAAAGGTGGAGGGAGCCTCTCGAAATAGCAGTGGCAGAGCCAAAGCCATTGTCTGAACTGTGGCAGTGTCTGTTCTTTCCCTCCTGTAGACTACTCCTTCCCTGTCCACCACACCTCCCAAACTACACTGCCTGGACAGTAGACACACAGGCACCAGGGGGGAAACCATTTCGCTGCACGCTATTCTATGAGGATGGCTATTGTAAAGCGTCAAAATGACAATAGGAGGGTACTTTCAGTGAAATACAAAGGAGTGTGCCAAATGTAAACCTTAACATTTGTTATTGTATGTCGGAAATAACATTCGATTGTGTACATTTTAAATGTCAGCATTTGAGTTGTAAATCGGTTATCATCTTGTAGACCTTGATACTGTGTACTCTTTAATCAAGCACAGCATCACAGGTTCAATTATCAGTATCCTTTTTGGTAAAAATCAATACAGACTATGACTTCTTATTTCAGTTGAGTCATGATCAGTGGAATAATGGGACTAAACACACAGTCTTAGGTCTTAAGGCTCTTTTACTGGCCTTAAAATACTCACTGTCCAGCTGAGCACTGTGTTCCCTTTTTAAAGTGTTTGGAATATTTTGTCTGTCTGCTTAGCATTTGTGACAGAGTGAAAGACAGAAAGTGCCGATGGCCATCTGACCTTGCTGCCTTTAGAACATGTTTTCATGTTCTCTCTCACAGCTCTGTGGCATACAAACAAGTTTTCATCAAATAGTTGGTGCTGGGTTTCACAGTTACTGAACAGAGTTTTAGGCAACTGACAATTTGCCTTACAATGTCACCTTTTTACAACATAGGTCCACAAGGGATAAAGTATACCATGACACTTATTTGACCCAGGGCTGAGAGTCATCTGGTCAGGCAAGACTGACTGCAGCCCTGCAGCACCTGATGAAACGATGCTTCTGACAGCACTTGACATTTCAGTCAGCCAGTCAGCACAGCACTGCTCCCTGCACAGTCAGGCAGTCAGCATCTTTACGTAATGACTGATGTGTATCAAGCAGAACTTAGGGAGAGATACAGAGTGGCAAGATTGCAGGGAAAACCCACACAATCGGAGAAGCAGTGTGTGTTTGTGTGTGTGCTACAACATCTAATATTTCCTATACGAAGCAGTAGGTGTAACAGTTAAAATATACAGGATTCCAGAGTTACAAAAGTAAAAGTTGCTGCCTACTCAGAGGTTAGATAAAAGAGAATACACTCTGAGCACAGAGGTGTCGGACAGAATTGGAAACCTACCACTCAGACTTGGGCAATGCTGCACTTAAAATACTTGAACGTTTTTTTCATCTTTTCTGAGTGCCAGGACAAAGATTTGAAATTCACTTTCAAATACTTCCCTGTCATTGTCCAAACTTTATGACTCATTGTATTGTCCAGTCCTGCAAGGCTAACACTCTACCCATCTGGCGCATGAGGAGGATAAATGGAACCCTGTAAAACAACTAACAAAAAGCATCTGTCCCATTTTTGGCAGTTAACTTCAAAACTGGCCTCCTGTAACACGCAACACACACACACACACACACACACACACACACACACACACACACACACACACACACACACACACACACACACACACACACACACACACACACACACACTCAAACTTGCAGTTAGAGACACATGAGTGGTTGTTTGGTGTTAAGTACATATTAAAATGAAAAGTACAAAGTGCAATATCATTCAAGGAAATTATTCTCAAACAAGGCTCCATTTATAAAAACAACTAATAGCTGTGTCAACAGGTTATAAATGATTTTCTAATCCGTAAGCTATGAATTAAAGACGTTACGTGCTTACTACTTGAAACTGCTTGTTCTTTGTGTGCAGCTAAGAGGTTCTTAATTTAAAATTCAGAGCAGAGCCATTGCCTCCACACGTCTTTCTACATGGAGATTGTTAAGTTTGCGGCTAGCAGCTAACAGTGCTAACGGTGAGAAAAAGTTAACCTAAAGGGAGGGTGGGTGTTGCGATTCCTCCAAAAGGACGTTGGTTGGGAGTAATTTGCTACTCCACGCTACATAACTAAATCACAGAGAAGAAGGATTACAACTCACAGAAGGAGAGTGACATAAGAGATAAACATTACTCACACAAAATGTGGTAAACTTTGCTGCTATAGTAATTTTTTCTGAATTGACCACCATTTGTACTGCAGCACTGTGACACTCCTGAGCTGATACAAGAGTGACCCTCATCCGTTCCCTTGACAGACAAATCAAACCTGCTCCCATGATGCAACCACGACGGCAGTGATGTAATGTCAGCGTAACTGCAGCGATAGCCTTTGGCATTGGTGTTCCTTTCACAACAAAGACGAACGTAAAACCGTGATGTTAATATTCACTGACAGAGAGAAACAGAACCATCTCACAAAATGATGGAGTTGAATTCCTAGTTGAAGAAGTGTGCAGTAGGTTGGCACCAGTTTATGACCTTTCTATCCTATTGATTAATGAGAAAATAATGCAAACACACACACACACACACACACACACACACACACACACACACACACACACACACACACACACACACACACACACACACACACACACACACACACACTTCCCCTTTTGACCTTTTCCTCCCCTCTTCATTTTATTTAATCCAGCCTTATGTGGCTCAGTCTTTTCTTCTTTCATCTTATCGTTCATTTCTGCAGCTATCTCTGTATCCTTCACAGATCTAAGCTTACACGTCGACACATTGTGCTGTGTTTCTCAGTGAGGGTACAAGTTAAGTGAGCACACTGCTGATTTATGAAAGTGCTGCTATCCTTGCTGGGAATACAGGCTGATCGCCAGCCCAGAGAAACTAATTACTCTGTCAGTTGGACAGCAATATGCCAGACCAGGGAGGAAGAGGATAAGAGGAGAGGAAATTAGGAACCTGATGAAGAAGGAAGTCAATACAAGACGGAAGTAGAGAAAGGAGGGTAAACTAAAAATAATATGTCAACAAGCTTAAAAAGAGCTCATGACTATGAAGAACAGAAGGAGGAGAATTATATAGGATCACTAGGGGAGAATTGGGTTCTGATAGTAAACAGTTTGGAGGACAGATGAGAACGGTGGAGAGGATTATAGAGAAAGAATCAGGGAAAGGGGAAAAATGCCTGCTGACAGAGGAGTCAATTAGTAAGGGGTGATGAGAAGAGGAGTAAACTATGAAGGGACAGAGCAGATGGAAGACAGAGCGAGCACACAGGGAGACACAGAGTCGAGCAATCAGTAGTAATAACAGTGATGTCACATTTCACGCAATTTTTATTTCATATGTCTTCCTCTAGGAGACAGATCTGCCTGCTCTGTATACACGACATGTCCCACTTCCCCTCATCTGCCCTGCCTGTGTCTGCGTGTGCATATGTGTGTGTAGGCTCTTGAATGGGTATAGCGAGATTATTCAGTCACTGAGTAGTTTCGGCAGGCCACCAGTACACAGACCTGTCCGGCACTCTAATTGGCTCAAAGGATTTGCTGCGTCAGCCAATGAACTTGCAGCAAGATTGTATGGCTTTACTTGTGTGTGCAATCAATTTTGGTGTGTGTGTGAGTGTGTTTGTGAGAAAACAGAGAGAGAGAGAGAGAGAGAGTGCGAGAGAGAGCAGGATAAATGGTCAAAAAAACGCATTACTTAACAAGTTTGTAGAAAATGCAGTTTTTGTGTACACATTTTTCTCTGGCTATGAAAAGAGACGAGATGATGCTTAATAAAAAAAATAGAAGCAATCTAATCCTTTTCAAGAGACACCAGCAGCGATTAGACACACACGATAGGCAATTTACCATTCTGTCGGACTTTCTACCTCTTTAAAGAAGAAAGAAACCCCTTAAGGGTTGGAGAACCGGTCTGCTGCCAGTGTGGTCATTCAGTGCATCTTACTGGTGGATTCTCATGGGTACACCTTCTATCAGCTCTATTTGTGTGTTACAATTTTGCTTTAGCCATTTAATGAGGTTGTCTTTATTAAATATTCAGCCTGTGCAAGGGTGTAAAATACAGCCCTTTAGGATCTGTAAGAAGCACCAGACTTTTAAGTAAATCCATTGTAATTGCATCGACACCAATGTAAGACACTAAGACAATGAGGGTTCTTAAAACCAAAACTCAGTGTGAATTACATAACTTACAGTATTCTAACAAAAACAACCCAATCATTCCAAAGTGGTTTCGTTTGGATTTACAACATTAACCACATGTTTAGAAGGGTCATGCTTCGATCAATAACATAAGCTAAGATATAGCTGTTGGTCTCACGTCACAGTTTTGGGAAATATGACTGCGCATATGGCGGCTCAAATGCGATTAAATTGAGACGCGGGTAGAAGAGGGTAAGTAAGTCCATACTTTGATGAAGTTTAATTAACTAACTGAAACCATAACATAGGTAGGACCAAATGAGTCTTAACAAGCCCCTGTAGGTCCCAAATGGGTAATAAGAATGGTTTATTTCCTAACACAGTAGTTTCTTTTATGCTGTATTTTTGATTGGGAGGACATGGGATTGACATTTTGTGGCTACATAGTGGGGATTAACAGGGAATCACGCATGGAACTGGTTGCTGTCACATCAGGCACGAGATTTCTCTTCTTCAGTTGCATTTTGACTATCCATTTGCTTTTGTTTCTTCGTGTAGTCAATTTATTTTGTTCCCAATTATTTTGTGTTATGGCTTATGTAAAGCACTTTGAACCTTTGTCAATACGCTTGTGAATCAGCCGTCAGACTCCACTTTACTGCCTTTGTTCACTGCCCATACGTTTATTACTGCTAGAGAAATGTCAGCTTGTTTTGGAGTTAGTTTAAACACGTCTTGCAGGGCCACAGTGGCTAACATTAGAACGCTTCTCTCAGTTTTTGTAAACTGATGTCCTAAAATACGTGAATGATTCAACAGAAATATTAACGTACTTTGACAAACAAATGTTGAAAATCTTACAAAGTCACATTGTTTGCTGGCACCAGAGATTTCCTTTTTTTTGGTATTTTGTTTTTCAGTGTTTTTTTCAGGAGAATATGTTTTTTTTTTTCTAAACTCAGTATTCCTTGGAGCATGGCTGATTTCCATTTCAAAGCAATACTTGAGTCTCTGCAAGTCAGTGTGTGTGTGTGTGTGTGTGTGTGTGTGTGTGTGTGTGTGTGTGTGTGTGTGTGTGTGTGTGTGTGTGTGTGTGTGTGTGTGTGTGTGTGTGCGTGTGCGTGTGTGCACGCACATCAGCGCTTGAGTTTGTTTCCAGTCAGCCCGCTGAACTCTGTGACGAGGACAGCTTTGTGAAATGTTCTGCTCAAATGTTCAGTGACATCTGTATTTGCCTCTTACTCAAAAGTAAAACTGCTATCTTATATTCACTCTTCAAAGGCTCACAAATAAATGCACTTTCTTCCCCCTGAAAAGGACGTTAGTGGGGCGAATATGTAACAGAAAGAGAAACATAAACAGAGGCCTCAGTAACTACCTGTCTATAATAAAACTTTTCTTCCTGTAAGGACAAACATCATTTTCATCTGAAGTAAAGTAAAGTAACTTTGGCTACAAGAAATATACCTAATAATTGCTTAATATTTTTGTTAATATACAACCATTTACAATGAGCATACCTTATTTTGTAAGGGTGTTCTTCTATTCAGCAATGTCAATATCAATAGAAAAAAAGATATGGACTTTCAATGTTGCTATTTATTGTCGATGCTAAAAAAGAGTGACGCTATAAAAGTCAGTCAAATATGAGGGCCACTACATAGAATAATAGGCTAATGTAAATATCTAAAATATCTATCTGAAATTAGATACACCTTTTAAGGACTTTACTGCCTTTTTTTGTTTTTACATACCCATAGTTGCATTAAGTTTTGGTTAAGGTTTTGGGGATTTTGCAAAAAAGATGAGGTGCTGAACTGCACAGCTAAGCACAAAAATAATTTGACTGTTGAATCCAGGTCACCAGAAAAGCAAGTAATTTGAAATATCTTTCCTCCTGACTATTTATTTGCACACTATTTGCTGCAAACGCAATTTGTAAGGAGCAGGTTGACTGGTGATGAATTACTCCTAACTACATTATTGCTTCTCTCTGCAATTTTGGTGCATTTAAAACTCAAGATGGGCAAAAAAAAAAGGTGTAAATTAAAGAAGAATACATTAGTTTGTGCCGAACATGTTCAGGCTGACACCCATATTTCTTAGAATTTTGCCTTATTTTCTTTCCCTTAGCTAAAATCTGAAAATACAAATGAATGAATGATGAAGGTGGAATGTGGAATTGGGCATTGTTGTGTGGGATCTGAAGTAACATAAGAAATGTGTAGATGTGTAGTGATGGTTGGAGTGGGTGTAATGTGAAAGCCCAAAACCCCCCATTGCAAAGATAACAAATAGATGTAAAACAACAAGGCTGAAAGATGAAAGAGAATAAGGAAGCAGTAAGAGAGGAAATGGTTCTCACTGGGGGCTACAACTCCGCTCGCTCTGTCTTTTTTCCCTGTTCAATAACTTTATGTTTACCTTCTCAGATTTATTCACATATTTGAGCAACAGTATCTCTATGCTGTGTATTTATTCTAAATAATATACTGTATCTCTTGTTTTCATATAGAAATATTCTAATTAATATGCCTTTTTGATGGGAATTAATCAAATGAAAGGCTTGCACTTTTTGTCTTTCTCAGCTGTGGCTTTTAACCTGAAAGGAATTTAAAGGTCAGGAAATACCAAGAAAAAGAATAAAAGCTCAGCCAGAGTTTTAGGGTCATCTATCCAGACAACAAAGAGCACAACTGATAGCTTATCACAATCTGTATCCGGGTGAGTGGGTCACAGAAATTCAATACAATACATCCCACTCTGGCACGGTAACGCTGAATTCTTGATAAGCCTCCAAAGGAAGTTCTACAACCGGAAGTCCTAACACTTATCTCCTCTGTGAAGCCGTTTCCTTTATATCTTTTCAACTTAACACGATGTTTTATGTTTCCCTAATATACTTTTAACGAGTGTAAATGAATTGCATGGTCAAATATTACATCACTAGTTTGTGACTACAGGTATCTGTGTGTCTGTGATCAGGCCTGTTGCACCAGCTCTGGTACATGACTAGCTCTAGTGGAGATTTATGCTTACCTGATTTGCTAGACCAACTGACAGTGGTAACATGACCTGAGAGTACTGAACCTTTAGCTAACAGAATCCACATTCAAACAGACATTAGCTTGCTGTAACCAATATAGGGCTAAATAGCCTTTAATTTGACTCAAAAATGTATATCTGTTAATGTATATGCTCATTTACTTCATTTTCTATTTCGACAGTTTGTTTGAACAGTTTCTTACCTGTACACATTTTTAATTTGATCTTTGATTTTATTATCCTTGTGTAGATCTGTACTGTCCTGTTATTCATTCTCACTCTGTTGGTACACCTTGTTTTATCCTATCTTAATTAGATTAGCATAATTATGCAAAACTGATTGACCCCTGGAACAAAAACAATTTAGTTCAGTGTTGTAGTTTTAATTTAGTTTTGAAAAATCACACATTTGTAACATAGACTATAAATTATGAAGTTGGATCATTCGTGTGCTAGGTTCGAATGTCTTGGTTAGTATAGTGCTAGCCCCTACTGACAGCTCTGTGTGTGTGTGTGTGTGTGTGTGTGTGTGTGTGTGTGTGTGTGTGTGTGTGTGTGTGTGTGTGTGTGTGTGTGTGTGTGTGTGTGTGTGTGTGTGTGTGTGTGTGTGTGTGTGTGTGTGTGTGTGTGTGTGTGTGTGTGTGTGGAAAACAGAAACCAGGCCACATCCCCTGGGGAGACAGACTGAGGCTCATATCCAATGCTCTTTATAAAAGAGAGCTCTCCCCACTGTCAGATCTCTCGATCTCTCTTCTCTCAGTGCCTTTATCTCTCTCTCCTCTTTATATTCATCTTTTTCTTTTCTCTCACATCCACTCACCCCTCCAGCACACTCCCCTGTATTTCATTTATCTGGCTCTCCCTATCTTACCTCAGAATCTATCAGGATTTCACTTTGAACTGGTTCCCCCACTCTCTGTCAACGGCATTCATGATGAAATTGAAATTCTCGCCTTGGAGCTAAAGTAGAACCCTTGACTCAGGATTTATCTTTCACATCGATTAGATCACTCCGGAAAGTCTTGGAATCTTGTTCGCAATATTTATATAGGCTTAATAAGTTCATAACCTATGTCATTTATTAACGTTGACATCAAGTATGTTGTTTTTCTGTGGACAAGGATGTGTTTCTGGATTTTCCAGAACAAATGTTCCTGTCACTCCTTTTAGGGCTGAAGCCCTTGCTGCATTGCAAAAAAACTCATACTCTAACTATGGACATGGGAATGTCCCTTTTCTTCTTATCAACAGTTTCCATCTTTTCTACCTCTGCTCTTGAACCCCTCATAGTGTTACCGTGGCGATGGGGGGCCGGCGGTCACTCATTGGTGTGGCGCCAGATAGGAAGCAGCTGACCGCTGTGCAGGAAATGGACAATATAAAGGACACACTGAAGCTCAGGCGAGTAAAGAATAGTGTGTGTGTGTGTGTGTGTGTGTGTGTGTGTGTGTGTGTGTGTGTGTGTGTGTGTGTGTGTGTGTGTGTGTGTGTGTGTGTGTGTGTGTGTGTGTGTGTGTGTGTGTGTGTGTGTGTGTGTGTGTGTGTGTGTGTGTGTGTGTGTGTGTGTGTGTGTGTGTGTGTAGACATCATTGGTGTCCTAGTGTGTAAATATGCAGACCATTGTTTTTATTGGTGACATGCATCATGATGCAAAGAGGAAAACCGAGCTAAATCCATTTCATCATCTTAGTTTATTGACTTTATTTTTGGGTGAAAGATCATCACACTTTTAATGTTATCATTTGTTTTTAACACTCTATTGTTGTTGTAAACAAACAACAACATTTAGTTTAGCTGACAATTTTATCCAACGTGCCATAAACTCAGAACAACATAAAAGTACAGATTAAAGTGCATTAGTTTAAAACTAGATATACTTTTTAGTTGCTTATACTTTGTGTTTTATTTAATGGCCAAGATACGAGCAACACGTGGCCTTTCAGTTTGGGGAAGACATACAGACTTTCTGCTGTCCTGATATCAATGGAGATGTATCGGAATATGAAACCATTGTATGCGTTATAGGCAAAATAACTTCCTGCGATGCATCAATAACTGGTGTGTAAACAACTAATATATATTCTTAAGTACACAATGGAACATTTATTTGTCTTAATAAGTTTGGGAAATGTCATAATATTCATAGCGCTTACAAAGCTGCCAGTGAAGTATTTGTATATAGTGTATATATGAAAAGTTACTTATTGCTTTATGTAATATTGTGTTCTCAAGCATTGATCAACTGTTTATACATCTTGTTTTATAAATAACTTCCTTCTTAAGTGTGTTATAAACAATTATTTCCAAAAACATTCAATAAGAAGGGTTGAAATAATTCTGACGATGATGTGACATCTCAGACTGAGATCATAGCTTTTTCTTTATACTGCATGAGCCGCCACACACAATATTACCTAACAGGGTAGAGTGCTAATATAAATTGTGATTTCACTTCTGAAGCACAGATCAGGGCAAGGGGAAATGATTGGCATGCCATGAGCCTCCTGAGAGACGAAAGGCAGAAACAAAGCATGTCTGTAAATAGAGCTGCTGTACGTCTGCATGCTCTCCGTGGCTCCTGCAGACTTCCTTATCTCAGAGGCATCGCTCGGATCGCTCCTCTGAAGTCAACGCTTCCCATTGTTCCTGGAAAGGCTGGAATTTCACAGCTGGTTCGATGGGAGTGACGGCGAGGGGCGAACAGGCAATGCAAAGGCTCGATTTGGGCCATATATGGGAGGGGATCAGACAATGGGAAATGTATTGAACACAATAGGATAGTTTTTATGTTATGGCAATTCCCCAAGTAACCAGTGTAACCAGTGACAAAAAAAGCTTACATTGATAATCTAATTACAGATTCATGCTTTCCCAGGATTTTACGTTATTTTTAAACAATACTCACTAAAGTAACTCCTTACCAAAACCTCATGATGACATTGAGATAATGCCCCCAAATTGTATTTGACTAGTAGCCATCAGAAAGAAAAGAGGATTTATCACTCACTGTGTTTTCAAAGGAGAGACACCACCGGCTGAATATCTACTCCCCAGTCAACACGCTGACATTCCCTTGAAAATCTGAATTCAACAGACTTTGGGAGAATCAAACACTACAAAAGAAAAGTTTCACCAGTGAAAAAAATCATACCCCATGTGAATAAAGATGCTTTTTGTGCAAAACTTTGCAGTTTCAGAACTTTTTCAGAAGTTGAGATCAGTTCAGACTTTAAAAATCTGAGTTTTACACACAAGGACTTGATCTTTTTATAAACAGTGGCAAATGTGGCCAGTTGAAAACTGTATTTCACGTTATTAAAGAAGCATGGTTTGCTACAGGGGTCTACAATGAAAAGAACATTCAATTGCAATCTCTTTAAAGGAACTGCATTAGGAAAGATTGTCTTTAAGCTGAAGTGAAAACATGCAAATCACCAGAACTAGAGATGAAGCATGCATTGTGTGTGTGTGTGTGTGTGTGTGTGTGTGTGTGTGTGTGTGTGTGTGTGTGTGTGTGTGTGTGTGTGTGTGTGTGTGTGTGTGTGTGTGTGTGTGTGTGTGTGTGTGTGTGTGTGTGTGTGTGTGTGTGTGTGTGTGTGTGTGAGTGTGTGTGTGCACATGTGTCTCTTCATTTCTGCTTTTTTGTTTTCTGCACAGAATAATTTAAGTATCATGACCAAGATGAAAATAAATGATACAAATGCCCTTCACTCTTTGTCCTTAGGGACACATGACTCAATGTGTGTCCGTGTGTGTCCGTGTGTGTCTGTGTGAGTCGTTAATATGTCCCCGAATCCCCCCGGCTTATTCCTGTCAATCATCCATTGAAGACTGTAATACTGAAAGGTCACAAGGCATCTGCTAAACACAAAGGCTGACGAAGAGAAAAAGGATGGAATATTTTAAATAGTTATTGGATCAAAGAGACAGGATGGGAAGGGAATTAGAGGTTTGCACACAAATCTGCAGTATAAACATCTCACATTTCAGGATTTCTTTTTTCCCACTGTTTCTTGATGACGTGTGTTATCATAGATATTGGAGGTCAGTTGATACGTTTTTCATCCACATTCCTGGTTTGTCCAGAACAAAATGTCCTGCCCTGCTCACACAGCAGACCAGGTGAATCACTGTCTCAGCTATTTGGCACCAGCCAAGCACGGCTCAATGAAGTGTTGGTTTTTCAGAGATATTGAAAGAGATTGATCCGTCTGTTACATCAGACAGGGTAAAACGGTGGGGCAGCCAAGTCACAAGGTAGAGAGAAATAACTCAGGGGGCCACGAACCTGCACTTATTCATCATACTGCACAGCTGTGTATGTTTTCATCAAGCATATTATTGTGTCCCTGGTCTGAAGGAGTACAGTCAACTAGGCGTGCTGTATGAAGTAATGAACAGTATAACAGGTTCCCATACTGTACATTTTTCACATATTTGACCTTTCAAGTCATGTGAACAGCTTTCGCTAACATCCTATGCATGCGGAAAATCCCGATCAAACCTTGGTGTAATAGTGTCCATGCACGGTAATCTGTGTGTGCAACAAACTGAACGTGCATTGTCCAGCAAATGTGCACCAAACCAACCCTGCAGGCCATGCTAATATTCACTCTTATATCACATGACCTGACCTGTCCCACGATAGACACTTTCTCACAGCTCCTGTTCTTCCTGTCCCTCCAGGCTTCAGGCAGTTGGCTGAAAATAACAGTGAAATCACGTGCTGCTTAAAGCTAAATGTTCTTCGGTACTCTTTGCACAGGTCTGTTTCACAATGTTATGTCAGGATTAAAAACAGAGTGCACTCGCACGAACACCCACAAACACACACCCTTTTGTTGGCTTTGTATTACCTTGTCTTGTGTGAAGAGGAACAAACTAATTGGTGTTAGTTTATAATTAATTACACGTTAGTACATTTAACATCTACATAAGAGCACAACACTCTTTAGACATGTATTCAACACAATGTAATAACCTGAGAGTGCAACCGGTTTTGCACATGTTTCTTTATTCATTTGAGATTTTTCATGCACTCTGTAAACTTTCTGCATAACTAATAAGTATAACCAACCAATTTTCTGTGCACACACATACTGAACACATCACACCATCATTCAGTCATCAGGCGGTGACTCAACCACAGCACCTCTGCCACCCATCCGAGACATCTCGCCGCACCTCATTGTCACATGTTTTCACATGTTTCTTGTCCCACATGTTTTAGCTCTGTTTGTCTGTGCTGAGATCGGTATTTAGCAACACCCTGACTTACAAAAGCAAGGCAATCAATCAAGAGACTCACTCCAGATTGTAAACAGGATAACTACAGTACAAAGCACACGCATAGTTTTCTTATTGTATTGTGTATAATTATAATACATGATCAATTATAATTATAATTTGAGTGGTGTGAATGTCACCTTGCTTAATGGTAATTCTTTGTGATGCTGGAACCAGCCATCTGCATGAAAATGTTTATATAAAAATATATCTTTAGAAATCACATCTCAGCTCAAGGTCAACCCTACGTGTTTATTTTCAAGCTATCGACAGCATCACATGGTCTTCATCACTCAATTATTGATTGTAAAAATAAAGTCAACAGCACAAATACAAAAAGCCTTACATTTGAGCATTTGAAGCTACATGTAGCACTGAACCCCAAGCACATTCATTTTTTCTGACAGTGTAAAGGACAGGAACAATTTCTGCATTTGCTTGGGACTACTTTCAGCAGTGGATTAATACACAGTTACTGCAGAATTTAGTTTTTACTGCAGTAGGACAGTGTTTTTGGGACAAACTAAAGATAAACTGCGGTTTACAGTACCCAGATAGTCATACTAGTTATATAATAACAGCCTTATCATTTAAAGTCAAACTACATTGCTAGTCAGGTATTCCAGAGTGAGTCAAGTTGATTCAATTTATGACAAATCTATGTCAAATCCAAATAATGTGACTGGTCCCCTGAGACCTCAACAACATACTGACACTGTGTCACGACCAATAAAACATTATGTAAAATGAGTCTGGATGGAGGGAGTCTCACTTGTGGCACGTTGCAGTTGCTGCTCCTGTTTTAGCTGACTGAGCACAGTGATGAGAGTTGGCCAGTAAGCCATTGTAATTGGTTCTTTCCTCTCCAGTTCTTTCCTTCTGTCTCCTTAGCTCAGCACTGCAGTGTTGTCGGTCCCACTGGGACTTGTTCCATGGCAAACACACACACACACACACACACACACACACACACACACACACACACACACACACACACACACACACACACACACACACACACACACACACACACACACACACACACACACACACACACGCTACTGTACCCACACACACACACACACACACACACACACACACACACACACACACACACACACACACACACACACACACACACACACACACACACGCTACTGTACCCTACATAACCTTGTGCACCCCATAGATTCTCAGAACCTGTCCCTCTTCTTTTGCACCATCACTACTTACTCTTTAGCATCACACACACACACACACACACACACACACACACACACACACACACACACACACACACACACACACACACACACTTCATTCTCATGGCTAACTTAATGATCCTCAGTTGTTTTAACACATTTGCTTTCTGAGATTCTCACACTAAACTAAACTAAACTAATGCTGTCAGTTTAATATGCTAACAATCTCCCATGCTAACATGCCCGAACCCAATGCACACACTTGGTGAAACTGAGTTTTTGTTCGCAAGGCAGGGTTACTATTTTCAGCGTGGGAGAGAACTTGCAGTGCTGTACGACAGAAGCACTTCTACAGATGCTTGTTGCTGCAGCCTGTGGAAGTAGAGCAGCATATTGGTAATTTATGAGTCATGTCAAAAGCTGCTTACCTAAAGACATGGAGAGAAGACAGTGAATGTGAATTAGTCTGGAAAATATAACTTTTGCAAAACATAACGAATGCATGCACAAATGGTGGAGTGTGGGTGTTAGTCAGTGCATGGTTCACAGGGATGGGCTCACCTTCAGGGTTTCAGTGGTCCATGACCCTGCTTCTTCATGCAGGACAGTTGAAATCAATTGTGTTGGATGCTGTTGAGAAAAGTCAGCAGGCAATGACAAACATAAGGTGAGAAGGACAAATCCTGTTGTCCTCTTCTCATCCGCAGTGATGATTCGCTCTTTCCTGGCAAAATGAACTTGCTGTAAATGAGATATTGTTAAACTAGCAGTAGATGGGGAGACCTCTTTGTGGCCATGGTGACAAAGTCCATAGAGACTTGGCTTGGGAACTGGAAGGTCACCGGTTCAAGTCCCCGAAAGACCAAGTGCTACTGAGGTCCCTGAGCAACGCACGGTTCCCTACACTGCCCCGTAACGGCAGCCCACTGCTCTGAACAATAGGTTGGGTCAAATGCAGAATGTAAATGTCCCCTCTGTGGGATGTTTAAGGGTATATTCTACTTCTTTGCACCCTGCATGAAGTCTGGAGCATTATTGATTTCCATTCATAATCTACTGATGTTTACTCTCTGATCTATTTGTTTGGCCAGAAACAGTAAATCAGATGGGAAGTCTCTTAAAATGTAGACACATTTTTATATTCCAGTGTTATAGTTTTAAACAACCAAAATAATGTAATATAATACCAAAAAAAATGTGTCATTAAATTAGGACTATAGTTTGTTTGCACTGTCTCTCAGATTCTCTGGTTTAATTAGCGTCAGGTCCTGGTGTTTTTTCTCAGAAGTATTAGCAGAGTTTTCCTTTTTTTCTTGTGTTCGATCAAAACATGCCCAGCGGAGCTCTTTAGCATACTGAGATATAAAGTGTGTACTGCTTCTGACCATCACAAGAGCTTAAAACAGCCTCACTTGGCTTTCTATTAAAACATATTGCACGGGAAATGTTCTGTCTGATGATTCTGGATAAATAATATGCAGGAAATTGCATGTAAACACCAACCCCCACATACAGTATCGTAACAGTTGGAGGCTGTTTTTGAGGAGGGGTGATTATATATTATTCCTGCACTGCATCCAGCTCACTTGTAGGATAATCCATAAATTATTGAACTTTAGCAATACTCTGAACCATTTAAGAAAGCTTGTTATTAATATTGTATCTGCTGCATTTAAATTCAGAAGAGCAGCGGAGAATAGTTGGGTCTTTTGGGAGATCAAATTAATGTATGTGCCATATATTTGAAGGAGAAGCTGTTGCGGTTATGTAAGCCTTGCTGCTGTCAGACTTTAAATATCACCCGGGAGCCTTTCAGATTTATGATGAATATATTTGGGCAAACTAAGTTTTTGTATTTCTTTATATTCTTTACGACTAATTCAACAAAGAGAACCACCGGCACTTCAATTTTGAGAGCATGGTTAGACTTCTACTGACTAGTTTCCATGATTACAAAATTCCCTTAATAGCTCAAACTTTTCCTGCCTTTCAATTAAAACCATTTGAGATGTCAAGTTAAGAACGACTCTAAGAACTAAGGCCGAGGATAAACCAATTGCAGTATATAAAGTTTGAAAGCATATCTTATAGGCAACTCGACAAAAATCTAATCCCGGGAGAATTTCTGTAGCAAGAAATGCATTGTTTGGCTCCGTTGATAAATTGCAGGCTGCCCTTGGCTTTTATGCAGCTGGCTGCAAAGCTGATTTCACCAAACATTGTTCTGTGTCATTACCAATGAGTCACTGTTGATTGGGCCCCAGAATGGTCTTGATTACACTGAATACTGCACAGTCACTGTTACCCATGCAAGGAAAACCACACCCGTCTTGACATGAAGCAGAGGCAATCTGACTTGCTTGCAGCGAAAAGATAATTTAATTTCCGCATATGCCTCAGAGTTTTATACAAAAACACTTTGTGTCATTTACACAGCCAGTGCAGGTGGTGTTTTACCCATTGATTGATCCAGTTCTTAACCTTTTATTTCTAATTGCTTCTGTCTTGGTCAATACAGTAACAGACAAAGTAATTGTACTGTTGTAGGTTGGTAAATAAAACTCTCCAGCACACTGATTTAACCCATACATGCAAAACAAAATGTTCATTTATAGTTTATTGTGCAAAGTTACACATGCTGTTCAGTAAGTTGGAGCACCTCTATTCACACCAAACCATATTTCTGCTTTTAGGAGTTAATTCAAAGCAATGATGGAACTTGAATGCAGATTGCAAGAAAGCAGTAGGCATAACAAACTGTGTGTTGACAGTGATTTTCTACTTTCTTGGATTATGTTTAAAAGAAAGCTTTAAGGTTACTTTATGTTTTGTCAAGAATTTGTTTAGAAGTGCCATACAACTACAATGTCTGTATGCTTAATTGGAATCTATGACCAGAACTTGGTTAGCCTAGCTTAGCATAGATGATGGAAGTACAGGGAAACAAGTTATTATGCCCTGTCAATAAATATCTGATAGTAGCTCAATGGTTTTACACCTTTTACCAGCATCCACTTCTACAAATATTGACAAATATTGAACTAATACTAAGCATCATATTATAACTTGAACTTGAATAATACATTCAGTGAAGCAACTCAGGATTGTCTGTTATTTAGAAAAATTGAACAAGAACTTGCTTCTATACGTTAGAAACTATAAGACACATCCAGTAGTAAGCCTGTAGCACCAAATGTGTTAATGTTGGGTTATATAACTTAACTTGGATTGGTGGTTGCAATAATGTCTTGTGGTTTTCTTTCAAACGTAACATAGTACTGCTATAGACAAAACATTTACACTATTGATAACTGAGCTGTCGATTTGAGAAATGTGGGCTAGGGTTTGATCCTCTATATTTGACTGGAAAGCAAATCAACATTTTTCCCTAAATGTCAAACAATGTCATTAAAAGTGCTTTGGCGAACTCAAAAGGGAGATGGCCACAATTACTGTTACAGTAATGGATGTCGAAAATCAGGAGTTTTAGGTTTTTTCACTCCAGCCTCTTGTGATACAAACATTTTTCTCTGACTCATGCCAGTCAAGCACTGATCAGATGCGAGCTGTTTGTTCTGGTGAAGCAAAAAACCAAACAAACAATGCTTCGGAGGTAGCCCCAATTTTAATTCCAGTCGCACTTTGCCACTAGCTGCTGAAAAATGTCTCAGGCCATTTGAGTTTGTGAGGTACAGCAGGTACAGTAAAGGACAAGTCTAAACTAATTCTTCCTCATGGGGGACGTCAGTATACATCAGCTTTTAATTGAGATGTGAAGAAGACGGAGACCTGATACAACAACAAGCAGACAAACCTGTTTCAGTAATAAAAAACATCTATATTTAAAGGGTTGTAAAAAAATAAGGTGTTTTTGCTACTGGCTTAATATTTCATTTATTATCAGTTATTTTTAATGCAATATGGCCAGCTCACGACTTAATTTGATTTCATTGCCGGGTTCACTTTATATGTGAAGTGCACGGACTCATAAAGGAAACATGATTCAGCTTTATCGCTCTGGGTGTCACATCAGGAAATTAAACCAACCCTGTGCTAGAGAAGTAGTGGCAAGGGCACAGAATTGATTTTGTGTGTGTGTGTGTGTGTGTGTGTGGGGGGGTTCAACTAAAGCTCTTATGAAGAATAGTACGCTACAATAAACCCTCAACCACTTTTGGAGACATGTTTTTGGGCGTCCTTGTCTTCACTCGGACACATCAAAAAAGACAAGAAAAGAGAATATTTTTTGGGGGGGATGAAGTGTTAGGGTGTGAGGTGAGGTAGGTGAAGAGGAGATTGAGAGATAGAGAGAGAGAGGGAGGTGCCACCATCGACTGCAGCAGAGAAATGAGCGAGCGGAGGAAAGAGGGAGGGCAGAGTGGTGATGAGGGACAGTGAGGAAGAGAGAGAGATGGAAGGAGAGAGAAGGGGGAGTCGGTGTTTGCTCACTGCAGAGCCTTTCATTGATAAAGTAGCTTTGGTTTGAGCCAGAGGACTGCAGCTGGACTCATCGCACACGTCGTGCTCTCTCTCTCTCTCTCTCTCACACACACACACACACACACACACACACACATACTTCCTGGGTGTTTGTTTACAGGCTGACACCACTGCATTCACTCACTGTGCACCCCAAACATCTGAGGACACACACTGGTGGTCCCATGCTCTAATTGAAACGGACATCCTCGCTGTCTCCCCCTCCTCCTCCTCCTCCTCCTCCTCCTCCTCCTCCTCTTCTTCTCTCTCTTCACCCTCTTTTAGGTATGTGGGCATTGTCCAGTGACATCAGAGCAGGGGACACCTGAGAAGCGAGTAGTTGGAGCATCTGATCTAGGACGTGTTTTTCGGAGGATAAAAAAGAAGCTGCAGTGGAACCAGCAAACGCAACAGCACAAAGGTATGTGTGCATGCATTTATACACACAATTTGGAGGATATATTAAAACACTTGGCATGTGAAAACAATAACAAATCATGGATAAACTTCACACCCACCTTAGACACATCTTGGCTGCTACTGACTCCTCACAGCAACAGGAGCTGGTGCCTTTCTCTCTCCCTGTTTTTGTTTCACTTTCTCCATATCTTTATCCCCATCCTGAATCCGTTTGTTGAACCAGTTACATAATTCTCATCACAGAGTCCTGCTGCCTCTGTCCCTCACATTTTGGTACATCTGTTTCCTCCACCTCCACCTCCTCTCACGCTCCTCATCACACCCTCTTCTTTGCCACCTCTGTCAAAACAGAAGCATCCCTCTCATTTGCCATCCCGCGCTCGGCTCTGTAAAAGCAACATCTTTGTCCTCATGACTTAAACAGCTCTCTCTCTCTCTGTTGTTTTCCCCCCTGTCAGTCTGTCCGTCACCCTGGGATCTACAGAGGCAAGCGGAGTGCCGGTGTCGGCCATGAAGCTGGTGAATGGGGGAGGCGGAGGAGGAAGAGGGGGAGGTGGGGAGAAGACTGCCTTTTCCTTTAAGAAGTGCTCCGCTTTCCAGTTTGTCAAGAGAAAGGTGAGTTTGGGTGACACACACACACACACACACACACACACACACACACACACACACACACACACACACACACACACACACACACACACACACACACACACACACACACACACACACACACACACACACACACAAAAAGACCCAAACATACACACATTTTGGGAAGGATGCATCTGTGAGTCTGTGCCTACACATGCACCTACACAGCCAGAGTGAGAGGTATAGGAGAGAGGAGGTGTCACAGCCACTGTTTTCCCTCTGTATTTTGGTGTGTGTGTGTGTGTGTGTGTGTGTGTGTGTGTGTGTGTGTGTGTGTGTGTGTGTGTGTGTGTGTGTGTGTGTGTGTGTGTGTGTGTGTGTGTGTGTGTGAGTGTGTGAGTGTGTGAGTGCCAGAGATGATGTCATTGTGAAAGCTAAGCCGCGCTAATAAGGCACAAGACTCGGCCCCCGGCGTACTTGTGTTTACTGTGTGTGTTTGCCTCGCTGAGCATTTGTGTGTAAGCGCCAAAACGCTTTGGCCTTACAGAGCCCACAAGTGTCTGTAGTGTCATGACATCACTGAGCTGGTGAGGTCTCGCAGTTTAGGATCTACTCAGCATATTTTGCATTTTGCTGCAGTGCTGTCACAAGCCTCATTTCCTGTTCAGTGTTGATGGTTTGCATTAAATGGGTTCCGTGGTTAGTGTGCTTGTGTAATGAGTTTGTTTGCTGACATTTCCAAAAACAAATTCAGGAATTAATTAACCACAAAACTGCACTTGGAGGATATTTGGCTTTCTAATTAGACATAGTCTAGTGATAAGGTTTTATATATTAAAATCCATGGCTTTTATAATCTGTAAATGATTTTCTCTTGAATAAAGCAGCTTCGTCTCCTTAGCTAACTCTTTAATGTGGCACCGTTTACAACTCCAGTTGTATTTACTTTTCATTTAAGATTGTACTTAACTATATTTGTAGGCCTACTAATGCAACACTAGTTCAATAATTACATATGTGTGCAATACGTAAATGAACTGTGTATGTTTGTTTGCTGAAGTTATTTTGTTTTTCTGCTCTGCTTCTTTATTTCTGCTGTTTTTCTTATTTTGCGTCTTGAATAGCAGAGAATTGCGTTGTTACCTACACTGAAAAACTTAAAAGTCGACTTTAATAAAATATATTATGTCAACAGATTTCAGATAACTTTATTAGATTAGTTGAAAGCAATACTATTACGTTTAAATACAAAATATTAGGTTCAACTTCATATTATTACTTTCAAATAACCTAATACGGTTATGAAACCAGATAGAATCGGAGGATGAAACCCTCTTTATTTGTCACATACATGCACACAGCAGAGCACACACAGTGAAATTGGTCCTCTGCATTTAACCCATCCTAGTACTAGGAGCAGTGGGCAGATGTGAAATCTGTTGACCTAATACATTTAATTAAAGTCAACGGTCAGTTTTTTCAGTGTATGTATGCATGCATGAGAAAAAGCTATTTAAAAGCAAAGAGCACAGTTTGTTGATTTTTAATAAAGCCATATATTAGAACGTGCTAATCCTTTGCCAAATATGCTGTATGATGAAGTAGACTGTGCTCCGCCTAAATACGTGCATGAATCAGATAAAGTCTAAGTTCTCCATGATTGTAAATTTACTGTCTTTGGGTTTTGGACTGTTTGATGTTGTCCAATGATTATCAGAGGAAATAATTAAAAGATGAATAGATAATTAAAACAACCATTAGCTCCAACCATAAACAGAAATAACACCTATTTCAACGTGTTAGTGGCACGCTGACAATCCTTGTGCCCAATGCATCTAACAGTAGCTAAAAAACATTGAAAATAGATTAGATAAGTCAAAAAGCAACAAAAGAGAAGTGACGCAGATGGATGCCCATTGTTTTCCTAGTAGATTGTTATGCAAGTAATGCTGATAACTGAAATGTGAATTAATGCCAAACTAGTGGACGTTATCAGGAGTGTGTTGGCTTCAGTATCTGATGTAGTTTGTCTCAAGGTCCATTGCTGTGACGATCATTCAAAACACGCCGAGCTTCAAGCAGTTCCACTTCTACTCTCTCAATTTGGAATAATTTGCAGCCTATTTACATGAGATCAAAAGAAAACATTGAGGACTATGTCTGCGGGGGTATGATGGGATGAAAATGATTAACATTACTTCCAGCCTGTGGAGGAGAGGGAGATTGATGCTTTTACTCAATAATCACTGTGTTGCTTAGGGAATATGGCATAACATACATCTTTCCAGTACCGAAACTGTGTTATATAATAAATCAGATAATAAAGTAAGGGTTTATCGCACAAGATGTTCAAGTTAACACATTCAGCTTTAGGGAGAGAATATGTGCCAATTAGGTACAACCATAATTCAAACTGGATAAATAGCACTTGGTTTGAAGTTGGTGGGCGGATTTAGATACTTTTTTCTAGTCTGGCTGCGTCCCTGCCTTGTGTTCTTGCTCGCTCTAGGGTTTCCCAAAGTGTGTGTTGGTCTCAGATGGTATACAGTATGGTGTGGATCCCTGATGCCTCGGCCGGTTAATATGGGCAGATTGTGTTGTGTTAACACCCACGCACAAACACACATGCACTCCCACAGGCACATTCCCCTGCAATGCAAAAAAATGAAATATTAATTGGTAATGAAGAGCCTGAGGATCTATCTATCTCTACATCTATCCATGCTAAATTATTGCTTTTCTCTTGGCATATATCGGTACATAAGCTGGCAAAAACAACAGAAGCTTCCAGATATGCTTCAGCACTCAGCCCCAAATGGGAATTCATACCTCCTGCAGTAGAGGGTTCCTTTTTCTCTCTGTTTGTGACTAAATAAGCCTAATTACATAATTGGAAGAGCAGGGACTGATTCATACACATGAGTAAGGGAAATGATAGAAGGAAATATAAAATCATCATCAGTATGGTGTCATCAAAGAAATATGCAAGACCATGTACTTGCACAGTGAAATTTAGCATGATAAGCTAATAATGAAATGCTACAGCCAACATTAAGTGCAGAGTGTTCGTGACATCTGTTTGTGATTATGCCGTAAAGGTAAGGTGCTGTTGTGTCTGTCCTCTGCTACTAAGTGGAGCTGTCTGTTAGCTGCACCGGTGCTTGGGTCACATTCACACACACACAAACAAACACGTGCGCACACTAATGAGCTCATTTACACACACACACACACACACACACACACACACACACACACACACACACACACACACACACACACACACACACACACACACACACACACACACACACACACACACACACACACTTGTCTGCTTCCTGCCATGGGATTTGGGGTTTAGAGGATCTTAGGGGTCCCTAGAGACCTTGAGATTTGATGTCAGATGTTTTGTTGTGTGTGTGTGTGTGTGTGTGTGTGTGTGTGTGTGTGTGTGTGTGTGTGTGTGTGTGTGTGTGTGTGTGTGTGTGTGTGTGTGTGTGTGTGTGTGTGTGTGTGTGTGCATTCTGGTCTGTGAACTCAGGCTGTACACAACACATATTGACTATAGCCATTTGGGCAACATCAGGAGTTGTGTCAAAATACAGAATGTTCAGTAGTTTTTATATGAAGTGTTTAACATGGACAAACCAACCCTAACAAAAGGATGATGTAGTACAGATATAGATAAAGAATTTTTCTGTAAACAAAACGTAGAAAACAAAACTCCCTGCTGCTGTAAGCACCTGCGTGTGTGAGGTTGAATGAGTGTTATTCTTCAGAGGACGAGTCTCATCAGTTTCATGGTCAGCATGACATGTTAAGCAACAGATATGACACTGCACTGTTTGATTCTTGCAGAAATGCCAAAACATTTCTAACTCTGCTTTGAATCTCTTAAGAAATAACAAGGGAAAGAACGCTTTAATTGGATGTAACGTCAACCCCACGTTCACATTCGATGTGAAGGAACCTGTGTGTTAATATTCTTATTTAGGGTGTGTGTCATCTGCTTATGTGCTAGACCTACAGTATAATGGCTGTTTTGTTTTTGTGTTGATCTACTAGACCTCTGTTTTTCTTTAGACTCAACATGCCTTGACGTGCTGTCTGGCTGCCCTTTGACTTAAGCATTCATTCATAGTGTGTATGTGTAAATGTGTTTGTGTGAGTGTGTGTGTCACAGCTGTCTGAACTTAGGCTACTGTGAAAATGTTGCTTGTATTTCCCTGACAATATTCTTCTTTCTCCCATTTGTCCCATGTTTTGTTATCTCCTTACTTTCACCACCTGAGATACCAGATATAACGCTTGGTGACAGTTAGTGCTTTTCTGTGAAGTCTTAGTCACTGCAGGAGGGATGTGTGTGTGTGCAATGTACTTGTACGCACCAATTTAAGCAAAGGACAGTGAGATCTCACCTTATAGTATCATTTCTGATTTAATATTTTTCCTGGATGGCTGCATAAAAGGACCATCTGTCAGTGACAGGGTATGTTAGAATTTTAGATAACTCATCATAAATCATCATAATAGCCACACATGGATTACAGTCCCACTCTCCCTGAAGTATTGTCGTCGTCATAGCACGGCAAGTTGAAGGGTTAGATTTCAGAGAGAGTTAGACAAGATGAGACGAGACGGACGTCCTCTTTCATCATATACGTGGGGACAATCAGCATTGTTATTGCATGCAACAGGAGTTGACATGTGTGTCATTCAATATGCGTTTGCTTTCTGAATTACGTGTTCAATTTGTGGAAAAGCAGATAAGTAATAGTAACAAAGGGTAGTCGGTGTTTAAGGTGTCATGGTGCTTATTAAGGTGTTTATTTTATTACACTTTGTATTTGTGCACCAAAAGATACTATCCGATAATGTCTCATTTGCATATTTTAATCGAACAATTTACTTGTAACACAAAATATTATTGTTCATGTTAATTATGAACCGCAGAATCTTTTGGGTGATACCTTTCATTCAATACTCTTTTCACCTGTAACGTCTCCCTTTAGTTTATGCTTTCGACCTGATCTCTTTTTTTCGGCGCAGGTACGAAGGTGGATGCGGAACCCAAAGGTGAGCGTGGAAAAGGCCCAAGGGAAAAGCCACCTTCACTCCTGTCCAAAGTGTCCTCTGGCAGACGACCTGTGGTACACACACTTCCCCTCGCCTTATGGCTGCTGTCACTACGGGGGCCTGCAGGGCGGACAGTACTACCACCAGGAGCCGTGCTCGCCATGCCCTGCCAGCGGTCAAACCAGCAGCCATGACAAGAGCAAGGGCTGCAAGGTAAAGGGAAAAACTAATACAGAGAGAGAAGGAGGGGGGCGTAAAGGAAGGCATCATTCAGTCACTCGGTTACACTGTACCCTGTGACTCACAATGTAATGCAATATAATGTGTCACGTGAAATAATTGAAGTCCCGCCATCCTCTCACTACTAATGTCCTCTGGCTGCAGGTGCAAGCCTAACTACTGATTATTTTACAGATCTCTCTCTGTTCGCCTATTAGCATTCATTAAAAGGAGCCAAAGAAGCCAATTAGGTTCTAACAGGACTCTAGACATTGTTGTGTTTGTCTTTGTTCTCGCTTTAAGCTCTACCATGAGTGTCGTTATGTAATATAAACACTAAAAAGACAGGGGCGTTTTTCGAAAATCCCCCTGTTGTTGTTGTTTGTTGCTCATGACAGGCTGGTGTTTATGAAATTAGAGCATGATGCATATATTCAGCAGAGAATACTAAAATGTGTCACACATACACACCAGGGCATGCTGCCAACGAACGCCTTGCCCAAACACACAGCAGTCCATTCATGCTAATACTGCTGCAGGTGTCCAGGTTGTCCTTGTAACTGCAATCATAAAAGCCATCCCACGGCCATCAATCATCACACCCATCAATTGGTTCCTGGATCAGTGTGTGTGTGTGTGTGTGTGTGTGTGTGTGTGTGTGTGTGTGTGTGTGTGTGTGTGTGTGTGTGTGTGTGTGTGTGTGTGTGTGTGTGTGTGTGTGTGTGTGTGTGTGTGTGTGTGTGTGTGTGTGTGTGTGTGTTTCTCCAGTCCAATGGGCAACAGGAAAGAATGAGTCATCACTGTCCCAGCAGGACAAAGCCACGCTGCGTGTGTGTGTGTGTGTGTGTGTGTGTGTGTGTGTGTGTGTGTGTGTGCGTGCGTGCTCAAAAACAACACTGAATCATGTAAGAATATAAAACAGCACCTCATTATTGTCCATCACACTGTTCTCTTTCCTGCAGCCCTTTAGTTTATTTTTTTCCCCCCACATATTCTCTAAGATTTCTTCCAAGCAGTTCTCTATCTATCCATCAATTTCACCTCTTGCCCTCACCACCGATAGAGCTGTCACTAATGTCTCACTGGAGATAACAAATGTGTGTGTGTGTGGAATTGATGGGTGCTGAAGCGAGGTGGGCGAAGACAGGGGTGGGGGTGATACAAAGGAGGGGCCTCCATGGTGAGTCATAGCTAGCGCCCACTGCATAGTGTGTGTCAAGTCAATCCAGGAGTGTGGAGTTGTACAGGACTGACCTATAGCAGCTGCTACTGTGCAGTGTAGTGATCATGAATCAATTAATGAAACACACATTTAGAGATACACAACTGAACTCCTCTCTTCCTGTGTTTGACGTGTCATCCCAAATCTTCCATGACAAAACTTATCACACACGCCATGTTCTGTACTGTTTCCCACACACCATGTCTCAGGGCCCTCTGTGCAAACACCTCCCAACCCTCGAATTTGACTTGCCAATAGCAGAGCGTGACACTTGTTCCACAAAATGGAACAGTCACAGAAACATTTCCCCACGCATGCCGAAGGCGCCGCTCCGTGCTCGGGGAGGCCACCCACGGCCCGACTAAAAATGCAAATGAGCAAAGCTTCACTATGAAATTTGTCAGCCCATCAAAGTGAACCGCATCAGTCGCTGTCTTACGAGTGACGCAGAAACAGACTTAAGAAAGTTGGGTGGTGACGCCGAGAGGCTGCTGTCTCATTTTCGAGGAGGAGGAGATGGAAAGGATGAGGTGTTGACAGACAGTGTCAGCTTACTGTTGAGTGTGCAGAGACAGAAGGGAAAGCTCAGAGGACATTTGTCATGGTCTGATATGATGCTCTTTATACTTGCCTTTTTATGCTATTGCTTTAAGGGTTTTGTATTGTTAAACACCAAATGCTCAACATTAGCATTACACTCATTGTTGGCAGGAGCTTTTGAACCTTTTTAATCAGAACTTGGCAGCGAAATGCAGGTGTTTGTTGCCAGAGGAGCTGCTTATAAACTGGAATTAAAGTTTCCACTAGAAATTAAATACTTGAACATGATCTCTGCAATGTTTGGATTACGTAATTGTTCTCTCTCCCAAAAAGGTTTGCTCTCCTCCTCCTCCACCTCATTAAAAATGCATCCCAGCACCGTTTTTTTTTCTAATTACGAAGCATCAGCATCATTTAACATGCTCAGTGTATCCTTGACCTAGAGCTTTGCATAGCCTTCCCCCTTCCACTGCTTTCAATATAAAGCTAAATATAAACCAACTTTATGGCACTGATTTTATTATAATATTAATATCAGTGTGCTAACTTTATGGTGCCTGGATTTTTTCCATCCAGTAATAAATGCGGAGAACATAAGGCAGGACAGGAAGGGAGGTTTACTGTAAGTAGAAAGTAATATGCGTAGGAAATCAGAATTAAAAAAAGGACAAAGGGTTAGAAAAGAGGCTGCATAGGGAAGATGACAAAGGTTGAGCAATTGGAAGTGAAGGGATAGATATAGACACAGAAAAAAAAATTTGATATAGAGAGGGAAGGATAAGGGAAGCTGAGAGGACCGTTTTATTGGAAGATAGAAGATGAGGTCAGAGCATTTGCCCCACTGCCTGAGCATGACTAGAAATCAAAGGCATATAAACTCTCCTGGCAGGGACGTCCTGTACTGTCCTGTGTACTGTAACAGCAACACACTGTCAGATAACACACACACACACACACACACACACACACACACACACACACACACACACACACACACACACACACACACACACACACACACACACACACACACACACACACACACACACACACACACACACACACACACAAAGCTGATGCAAACGCAGCAATCCACTAATCTCTTACATCAAGCCTGTACTGTTCTTGATGAAGAAAGCTTAATCAGAAATGAAATGAACATGAACTTTTGCTGACAGCTGGTTGTCCTGGCATGTTATCTTGCTTGTCACACACTCTCAGTACTTTTCCTGAATCTTACAAGATCCCAAGGATATATTAAATCAAACACAAGAACAAAACTTGACATACGAACATGTTGAACAAGTGTTTTAACACCAACACCAACTTTAGCCAGAAAGTTTACTATCCAAAAAGCATCCATGCATAAGGTAAGGAAAATGAGGAGCAAGGGAGGGAAGTAAAAGAAAAACATGGTCTGGGAGAGTTAGGGTTGTTAAAAAAATCCAAGAATATGAGAGAAGCAAAGCATGTCCAAGAAGAACAGTATTTTTTATCTACTCCCTGAGGGATGTTGTCAACTATTGATTATACTGTATCTCAGCCCAAAATGGTGGCAAAGTAAAAGTTGAAAAACTGCATATTAAATTCTAGAAAACTCTAGGTAAACTCAGGTGGTTTATTGTTTGTTAGAGTCAGCTGGAACGAAAAGCTTGGTAATACTCTTCACAGTTATTAATGTTTAGTGGCGTTACTAAGAGCATGGTTCTCATGCTGGCTGGCTTTACCAGTTTGTTCTCTGCGGTGACAAAACAGAGGGAGACGACCTGTGACGAATCCACCTCTCTTGTTCTCCCTCAGCAGTGACAAGGCCCTGCAGGTTAAGCTCTGTTCGAAGAAAGCCAATGCAATATAACATTTGATTGTGGACCTGTGGAGTGAGACTGTGTTCTGTGACAGATGATGTCAAGTGCAAATTCCACTCCAGTGCCTGATCAGATAACATTTCTTAGGGATTTGAGAAGCCATCACCTTTGGCCCACATATTGGTTGTCTTCTCAGGGAAGATTTCCCATGTTTATGGTGTACGTGGTTTTCTAATGTGAGAATATGTTTTCTATTGGACTTGAAACTCTGAACTTTGGATCTTGACGTAGTTTTAACTGTCAAGTGTCTTACTTGTGGATTACGAGGAGCAGTAGATCACTTGGAGTCAATGGTTAATGACATAAGGGTCGAATTTGAATATCCCACCGCTTCACTGCTACTGCTGACGGTTTCTGAGTTGTGGAAACAAACTCTGGATTCCAGCCATCTCCAGCAGCTGTTTAAAGTTAAACTTTGAACTCTTGATGGAAAATCTTGATCTTTGGCTGAGTTGGGAGGTTTTCGTCAATATTTACGTCGATATGAGAAATGTATTGAAGTATTATGAACTCCAATAACACAACAAACAGGACTGTAGACTCTGACATAGTCTGGTTTATTGAAGAACTGTTTTATTGGATCACTAGTTGAACCTGAGAACCAATGACCTCTCTTGCATGTGTCTGACACTAACCATTACTTACTGTATCCCTTAAATGGTGACCTCACTGAAAACCTCACTTGAATTCCATCTTTAGATGAATTTTCCATTAATAGTGTTTCTTTGTGCTTGGATTTAGGACTAAGAGGAACTAAGATGAACAACTCACTTGGTCCAATTATATTTGTTACTGGGAGTAAAAATCCTAATTGAAGCGGATGTCTTGTCATGCAGACTGTTCCAATAGCAGGGAGAAATACGTCTTTTTCGACCTCTGTAATTGTGTGGCTAATTGACACAAAACTTTATTTCTCTCCTCGTTAAAGACCTCCACACATATTCACATTCACTCCATATAAATGCCAGTAGTCAGACCCCCCTGAGCCTTTCAAACTCTGTGCTTAGTAATGAAACTGGCAAAGTTCCAGCTGAGCATTGGTATAAAGCCAGTTTGGAAAACATCCAACATCCTTCTTCTCCTCCTGGCAACACCTGAAGGAGTCAACTGGTTCTCTGGTGGATACCTTGCCTTTGCCTGCATTTATAACAGTAAAATTATGCCTTGTATTATTTACAAACCTGATTTTTCATCATCCATTGCCTTTGCTATTGTTATGGGTCATCTTTTTCTCCCCTTGATTAAATGATATTTAAGCAAACTTTAAATGAGGGAACTCTCCCAGGGTCTGGAAAGCAGTTCTAAGCTATGACTGTTTAGCATTCATTTAGCAATGGAAAACTGCTAATCCTTTTTGCTATTCTGCTGTCCCAAAGCCAAGTGCTCTGGCAGTGGAAGAATGTGATTAGAGTAATAAATGGTCTTTTCCTGCTTGATTTATTCTATGCTTACAGTGGATGTACTGTATACATACAACCAGAAACGGCACAATGCATTTGTTTCCATTGCTACTGCAGCATTATACACACTCCCAAAAAAGAGATGAATATAGAAGCCATTCATACCTTGGCTGTGATTTCCTGGATTTGTCGTGACACAGGGGGATGTGTGAAATAACTTTGTCGTGTTTACCCTACCCAGCTATAACAAGCTAGAGGCGAGCTGTAAAGGAAAAGTAAGGCAGCCAGCCTGATAATCTGTGTCTGCTTTCATACAGATAAAAGGGCATTCGGGGCATGAAGAGAGTGATCTCTACATCTGCATGACTTCATAATCTGTAGTGAAATGCAAGGGAATTGATTGTGAGGAAGTTACTTTATATTTAATAATTCTGAGTTTCAGAGTTTTGCATAAAGGGAATTAATGGACAAATAAAAGGACTGGTGGCTGGATATGGTATCTGAATTCAAATGGACTATTTCAGGATCTATTTAATGGATAGTCAGTTACCTAAATGTTCACAAGCCTCGTCAGAGCAGTAAATATTCCCCCCTCCCCCTACACTGACATTGCCCAACAAGAAAAATAGGTAGCTTCCTCCTTTCTGCGTCTCATTGTGAGGAAATTTAGGATTTATTCTTTCTCTAATCTACCCTGGGAACCCGGATAATCCCATCTTCCATCTTGATGTTCCAGAGCTAACGCCAAGAAAATGCTGCGCCACAGAGGCTCAGCAGCACCCTGACGAAGCAGTGCAACTTTTTTTCTTGCATCCACACACTCAGCTCTATTGAAACTGCTTAGTGCAAAGAGGTTTATAGGGGCTTATGGCTCACACTTGACAACTAAGCTTTGAGTTGACCTGATCTGTTTCCACATTGACAATATGCTTACTCATGGCACACTAGTGCACAACAAGCAACTGTTGTTGTGCTTTGTTACTACATTCTTCATTGTTGAGCTGGAAAGGGATCAGACTTATTTATCTTACTGTTTTTCCATTTCCAGTTCAGGTTGACCGTGAGACTTCATTTAGGTGTTTTGATGCAGGAGTATAGAGACATGCTTTGGGATGTTCTGTCGTCTTGTTTCTCCACCACTCCAGACATAAATATCTCAGCTACTATTGAATTGCTTTGGTATTTTGTACAGACATTCATGTTCCCCAGAAGATGAATCCTACTCACTTTCAACTGGCACTTAAGATCCTCAGTTATACTTGTTTTTACTGCAAATGAGCTAATGTTATCATGGTAAGGCCTGTACACAAAGTTAAGATGTCCAACATAGCAAATATAGCATGTTATAGCTTAAAGCTGTCCTGCTACACATACAGTACTTAATAAACATCAACTTTTTAGCATTGTCATTGTGAGCATGTTATACAGTAAGAGGCGTTAACATGTGGCTCAAAGCGTTGCTGGGCTTGAGCTGCTCATACTGTAGTTGCTAGCATAGCTGTAGACACATTTTGTTATTGTGTATCTGGTCTTTCAAGAATATCTGTTAAATGATTATCCAACAGTACTATTCAAGAGGAAGATCCATTCATCCAGTCACTTTACTCAAACTAGGTATTTACCTTAAAACAGATCAAATAAGTGTTTGGGTGTTAGTATTCCATGGTTTTTAACGTTGGCCAATTTAAGTTCACTGTGCTCATGCAATGGGAAATATTTAACCATCTCAGTCGGACAGGAAGTGAGGCTTCACACAAAAAGACACATTTAGCATCCGGGATTTAGGCATACTGAATGACTATGAATGTTAAAGTTTTCCCAATAAGTCAGGGTTCAGAGACCTCAACATTGCTCAGAATGTAATGCTGAAAAGAGTCCAAATACGACCCAAAATGATAGAAATGGCCACGAGTCAGTTTAAGGTTAAAGTCTCAATATTGTAATCTCAGATTTATCCCTTGGTGTGTTCCCGTTCTTAACAACAACATTACAGTTCTCTGCTTCCTGCGGTCTTGTTACTCAGATACTCAATCTCTTATTTCAGGTTGACATGTCTTTCACTCTCTCTGGCTCTGAATAGTATTTCTGAGACTTAATCTCCCGCGGGACATGCTGTAGCTGCATTTAAATTCCATTTGGACTGCATGAAACATCTTTCTCTCTCTACTCGTTTGGATATGAGAAGAAAGAGCAGTGACCTTGGTGGCAAAGTCTTATCTTTGACAGGGTATGGGATGGTTTGTGTAAGACTATCTCACACTCTCATTGTCTTCGTTTATCTTTTTGTTTTCAAATATATTTTTCTTCGTCTCTGTACCTTTGCCCGCACCACAAACCCTTCATCCACTTTTTGATTCTCCCCACCGTTGCTTTCTCACCTTTCCCTCATTTCATTACTCTTTGATGCTCAGACATATGTGGGATGTGACAACGCTTGTTAGAGGTGGAGTAACACGCCAAGGGGAGCTGCCAGAGGACAGAAAGGGATATGAGGATAAGGGGAAAATGGGGTTACAAGGAAATAGGGCCATAGGCTGGCTAATAGAAATACTGTAAATACTGTTCTTATCTACTGTGTTCTGAGCAAAGTACAGTACTGCATTTTACATCTAGATCTATGAGGCAAATATCAAGGTTACTGATACACTGTTGTTTTAATGGGACTTGGTTACAGATGGGTACATCTTGGCCTTGGTATCCCTGGACCTTATTACACCATGAGTTTATGAGGCTAAAGGACAGATCTATAAGGCAGGTATAGGCAGCCTAACTAATAGAAGGACCCCCTTAAATGGTTGTGGTTCAATACCAGGGCAAATGTGAAGCAAAGGGGTTAAGAGGAAGGGGAAACTGGAGATGGCATGCATAACTGTGTGTGTGTTATACTTCCTGTGCACATATTTTCTTACCCACTGAAGGAATGCCTTTAAACTTGCTCTAGCACAAGGTTCACTAAGAGGATATACATCTAAGATCATTTGCATTATAACCAGTTTCAGCTGTTTCCTGTGTTTGTGCTAAGGTAAACTAAGATAAGCTAGGCTGAGCTCATCTACCAGCTGCTGAAGTGGTATCTTTGAGTAAATAACAACTTCTTCCAAACAAAATTCAACTTGCGTTTAATAATAATATAATAGCTGGCCCTATTGTTGTGACTAAATACTATTTTCTCAACCTGGCAAAATGATACTGAACACAAAAATAGAGGTATATCTTGCTAACACACACACAAACTCACAAATACAGTGTTATGACAGAACAGTTTTAAATTGTGTTTGACACCATCAGTAATTGTTAACATCCATTCTGTCCTTCCAGCGCTGAGCTATAATTATTGTCAAGGGAGCAACCATTCGTACACGGGCAGAGCTATTTTGCAGAGTTGCAAATTTTGAACTATAATATATACACATCCTCATACACAATCACACTCACACACATTTCTCTACACCAAGTCGTCCTAATATAGAGGCCAGCAGAGCAGAAGCCACTGATAGAGGCCTTGATAAGACTCATTTGAAACGTCCGCAGTCGATGAACCTGTACGCTCTGTGTGCCAAGGACACCATTAACCTTACATAACAGCCATTCTGGGTCAATGACACTTCTAACTATGCAATTCTGTTTCCCCAAGAACTATGTGCACCTTGACCTTCCAATATCCCATGTATTTTATACACACACCTGATCTTTCCTGTGAGAATGTGTGCATGGAGGGTATTTTTGGGTTTATGCCCGTCAGTGTTACCTGTCCCATGCTTAATGATTGAGAAGAAGTGTTTGTGATGAATACTCCTCAGAGGAGTGTGTCACTGCTGCTGTCACACGAGAGGAGATTAGGCTTAGACTAACTCACTCAATGCAATGTAACCTTGATATATTTATAGTGTGAAGGTGATTGTAAGTTATATACGTATAATAAACCACCTAAACAATAATAGCATGCTACTTTGGAAAGGAGTCAGAGTTAGACCCCATTAATTATATGCTGTCATAGGCATTAATTCCTCATAATGTGTATGGTTTTACTCATTTTTGGCTACCGCAAAAACGCTTTTACTTATTTTCACTAACAGGTCAGGAAGTGGAAGATGCTGGCTCGGCATCACAGCGAGGGTACAGGAAAACAGAAGGAAGCAGAGTGCGATGTCCACCTTGGTGGTTGTCATTCCTGGGGGATCCACTCATCGCCCCTCATGGCCAGCCCCGTCATGCTGGAGTGCTCCGTCTGCAGCGGGCCCTACATCAGCTACACCCTGGAGGATACCTGGCAGCCACGCCAACGCACACAGGCAAGTTCATTCTGCCTATAGATAATTCAATTACAAAAAAACATTTATTTATCTCAGTTATCCCTGGATCACAAAGAAGGAAACTTTCAGGTGTCCATGACAAGATTTCTAGTAAACCCCCACTCCTTGATGGTGACATTGTACAAAGAAGATTCTTAACTCAATTTTTAGAGGAAGTTAAGTGTATGGTAATGTGTCACTTAGTTTAACATCACTTCCTCTTGCAAGCAAAGAGTTACTTTGTTCTACTCTCCTGCAACACACGACTGCCACAAACCAGAAAATGATGTCATAATGTAAGAAATGATTGACTGTTTTTTTTGCAATATTACATCAGAATAGGTGACTTTAAAAAGCACAAGCACAAGTTGGTTGTTGGTATGGAAAACTTAAAGTAAAGTAGTAAAGTCAAAATGTGGATCTTTTTTCTTTTGATGCCCACAAATCTGATCATTGAATTTCTGATATTCGATAGGCAAAAGAAAAATAATTCCCAGCCATTCCACTGCTAAATGTGATTTATCGTATCACTCAAAGTTAGGACGTGCAAACCTCTACCTCTCCTTGACTGTCAAAAACTATTCCTCCCTCTCTCTCTTTTTGCTTCTGCTTGAACGACCCAAACTTTCTGTGTTCTTTTGGAAACATGATAAAACCGATGAAATATTAATGAACTGAGAGCCTAGATTCACCATCTCTATGGATACCACTCCGTGAGATCTCTATACTGAATCCACAAACCGAGTGAAGAGCATAAGAGGTAAATTCAAGGAGAAGGGGCACAAACCGTGAAGTGATTGTTGACTGCAGAGAGATGTTGACATTGTGAGGGGATAACAGCGAGCAATATGTGTTTAAATATGAACGAGGACAAGATGGATAGACATGACCACTTATATGGATATGAAATGACCAGGAAGATTGTTGAAACTATAGCCTATAAATGAGTAAACAAGTGCTGATATTGAAACAACTCTCTCACACACACAAACATGCCTCAGCTTGCCTCATCGGGAAACACCCATGGGAGAATACTGAGAGCTGCGATATGTTTTCAGAGCTGCAAAGTCAAAGAGCACACTAGACTTAGACTGTTTTTAACAAAGACATGGTTGACTGCAACACCATGTAGAAAAAGGATATCTGACATGACAGTGCAGCTTCGTGAGAAAGTCCTGAGATGCGAACGCATGACAGCTGACAATTATACTGTTGTGTAATGTGTGTGAAAAGGAAAAGTGGGAAAGGCTTAAGTCGTTGTTGTTACTGAGACCTTTGTGCACATTCATAAGTGTTTACTGGCAAATGTCGGATCCATTCAACCTGCCACGTTTATAAAGCAATATATTGACGTTTAAAATCAAATGAACCAGGTCAGAGGTCAACGTTCACCACTTCACGTGCAGTGGTTGGAAAAATACATCTCAAGCTGCCTTATGTATGATTTTGAGGCAGTGGAACTTTACACGAGTGATTCCGTTTCAGGGAACCTTATTATTCTGCCTCCCACATTTGAGAGAACTGTTGGCCTTAACTCCTCAATATTTATTCAATTCCTTGAGTTGGTAGTTATTTCCATATTTAAATTTTGCCTAACACAACTTATTAAAAGCTGTTTGTTAATGAAATGCTTGGTTGAATAATAAACTGGAGGTTCCAACATTTATGGTTTGTGGTGTCTTACAAAAATGCAAAGGCGTTTTTGGGCACTCAGAGAGCATTTCTCCAGTTTGTTGGAAACCATAAGAATGCATCAGTCACATTGTTTTGCAAGTCTCTTTTTTAAATTTGGACTTTTACTGATGTAATGGAGGGCTTCATTTTATGAATGTGCGGTTGCTTTACCTTAAGTAAAGGATCTTCATGTCATCTTAAGATATATTTTGCAAAGGGAACTTAACCTAGCTTAGCCATACAAGTTCAAACGGCTATTCATCTTCTTTTCCTGCTGGCGTTCAGTCACACTACAGCACAATAACACACTCATGTTGTCATCGTGTTGTTAGAGTGGAGGTTTTCCACTGCTTTCAACACAGGACTGAGGTGATTTAATGCAGTCTCACCCAGGAAACCCAGCCTCATTATGTGGGAAACCAACTGGAACTGGAGCACAAACAAGTCTGGCTCAGAACCAATGGTTTTAGTTTACTGATGTTGAAAAACATAAACTCCTCTTATTGTCACTAAACTATCAGTGGTTTTCAAACTTCTTTGGCTTGTAACCAAAAAGGGATTCCCCATCCCCTCCTTGTGTTGCATTTAAAACTCTCTGATTACTTTGTGTTTCTTATGGAAAGGTTGATGAAGAAAGAGATAGAAATACGAAATAAAATAATTGTGCATGATTTTCTTTTTCTTCTCCCCTGTTCTGGTAATATCCTCATTTGCATATCTCAATTACCCATGTTGGAAGCTACTGACCTAGAGTGTAGCTTGGCTAGACCATTTAAAAAAAAAAAGAAAATCAAATGGTGACTGGAAAGAACATGTTAAGCAAAATGGCTGTGCAGTTTACACAACCTAACCAGTTATTATTGTTATTCAACTGAATCAAACAAGAACATTTCCAAAACTGGATTTGCAGGGTTGTACAGAACACTAGCAGTGTGTTGTCTAATAAGCCAGGTCAGTTATTAAGACCTTTGTTAAACTTTTAGAGAATTATTTGATGCATGCAACTGAATCCAAAGTCTGACTTTGTAATGTGGTTTCATTTATATGCTTTTATATGCATGCTTTTCACATAGAAGTATTCAATTTGTCTTTACTAAGTAATGCCATATTCCTCCCCCAGGCGATGGACCTGTACTACCACAATGAGTCAGACCCAGACAGTTACGGTTGCCCTGGCGACAACAGTAAGTCACTAAACCTGTTGTTTTGTATTCTTTGACTTCCTCATGTCCCTCCTTTACTCCCATCTGCCTTTTTAATGGCCATTCTCTTTCCTCGGCTATTTCTCTCCTCTCCAAACCCAGGGCATTTCTCTTTATTATCTGTAGTTTGTTTATTTTCACCATCATTCCAAAATAATCAACAACCAGTCATTCTCTGTCTTTATTCCCCCCCCCCACCACACACACACACACACACACACACATCTTACCACTTGGCTTTGTAATCCAACCTCCAAACCTCTAAGTTTCCAGGATAATAACTGTTGTTCATAAACCAAGATTACTATTTTTTTGTTTTGTGGAAACTGACTTGGAGAGCAAAACAGTATTTAGAGAGACAATACAGAGCGCTCATTATCATCCACATGACACAGGGACCTTTCCTACATTTCTTCACACCCTCTACAGCAGAACTGTGTGTGTTTGTTCCTGTCACTGGTGAGGGTCCAGGCAGCACTGGTTTACAGCCAACATAACTGTAAATGTCAAGTGACAGTAATTTACTTTTCCATCATGCCCTTTATTTGTGCCACAAATCATAGTCCCATCCAAGGTTCACTATGTGTAGGAAATTAAAGGTGCTTTGGCTCGAAGCCCATTCATTTCTTTTTTATTGCTGCCTCATCATGAACTCTTCACGTGAGTGAGATTGAACTCAGAATGACATCATTTCTTGAAACATGCTTTGATTTTCATTTCGGATTGACAGTGATACCAAACATTTTCCTTTCTCTTTTTTCCTTTTACAATCTTGAACAGTATGCTCACACTTGTCATAGGGTAGTGAAGAAAATATTCTTTTACCTAAGTAAAGTCATCACTACTGCAATATAAAATACAAGTGGTGTAAAGTAACAAAGTAGATTTACTGTACTAAGTACTAAGTACTGTACCTTTCAAGTACTGTATACAAATACAGTTTTGAGATACTTGTACTTTACTTGAGTATTTACATTTTATGCTATTTTGTACTTCACTACATTTATGTAATACCTTTAGTTACTTACTGAAATAGATAAAACCCTTTAATGAGACTTTTGTCACACCTGGAGTAAATTCACAAGCTACCCCGCAGCAAACAAAGTCATGAAAACTAGCAGCACCTTCACCACCTTTGATAACACTTTAATGCATCAATAATTATAATCAAAACACATCATATATTATTCTGAAATGGGCCAATCTGCATAATAGGTACTTTTACTTTTGGTATTTTAAGTATATTTAGATGCCGAAACGTTTGTACTTTTACTTGAGTAGCCTTTTGAATGCAGGACTTTTATTTGTAACAGAGCATTAAATACATTCTGGCACTTCTACTTTTACTCAAGTACAAGATCTGAGTACTTCTTCCACCTGATGCTTAAAGGATAAAGGATTTCTAATGAAGCAGTGAAGTACTTCATTAGAATGTACTTAGTTACTTTTCACCACAGCTTGTCATTCTATGCTATTGCAAAAACCAAACTGTGTGGCAGGTTTGCCGATACCCGCTGGACCGTGTCCAAGAAAGCAACGTGACAAGGACCATATTCTGATGGAAGTGTTTTTCACTGGGAGTAGTCTGCCTGTTAATTATGGGAGTTTTCGGCCCATGGAAAGACTTCCAAGCAATTAGCCAAGCTGGTGACAAGCTGTTCCTGTGGCCTCGGCCGTGATGCAGCTACACCCTGTCGTTCCAAACTCAGCAATTAGAGGCGTTAGGAGCCCTAAAAAGTTTGAGTTTGTCACTTAGGAGTCATTTAGTGATGCAGCAAAGTGTGTGGCAGATTTTGCAGTACAGAGCAATGAGGGAGAGCCAGTAATAGATGCAAATAATAATAATGTTAGGGAGTGAAATTAGAACTGTCCAACTAAACAAAAGTCATTTGTGGTCAGTTAATATATAAGTATGTTGATCGACTTGCTACAGAGCAGTTACTATATAAATAAAATGGGTGATTATAAAGCTCTCTATGTGTGTATGTTGTTCTCAAACTTTTGTTCTGAGTGAGGCTAAACTTACGTCTATGCAGTTTTCTCTATAAAAGGCAGGTTGACACAGGTGAGCAATTTGTCATGAATGATAGAACTAAAGGAGTACTTATCAGCTTCAGAACGGTACATCCACACCTACACACAAGCACATGTTCACAAACATAACACAAAACATGTGCTTTATGTCCTACTGTCCAAAACAAGAGACAATTTTGAGGTTGTCTGAACGCGTTTGTTCCCTTTATACCATGATGATTTGCACTAAAACAGATTAGGGTGTGTGTACTGCATTCAGAGCCACTGCTGCTGTCACTGACATAATCCCTGTTCCCTAAATCTAACTTTGACTCTCACAACCTTAACCTAATTCGAGCTTTAATCCAAAAGTAAAATCCTCGCCCTCATACAACCCACTAGAAATATCCTCTCTTGTCAAAATGTTCTCACTTTTTGGTACGTACTGATGACCCAAGGGTTAAGAATGAAATGTTCCCTCTTCACTTCCTGCTGGTATAATTTATTGCATGTCATTCTCAGGTCTTTCCCTCTAATACCTGTCAACTCTCTAATGTTGCTTTAGTAAGCGCTTAAAATTTCACACTACTTGTTATGTTTAGTTGTGATACACTATGGACCGGCCCTGACAAATTATAGTTTACATTTCTGCTTCTTGAGAAAATAAATATTTTAAATCAAAAAGTAATATCTAAAAAAAAAACAGCTGAAACCCAATAATTGTGTCAAAGATAGCAACTATTTGAGTTAAATATTTGGTAGTTTGGTAATTAATTGTCACCAAAACACACACATGAATGCACTAACAGTCATCCCTAAAAGACAGTGTCACAAGAGCCAAAGAATATCAATTTTGATAGTAACCAGCCAAACACTCCACAGTCACTAGTTGCTAAATAAAAGCCTAGCTGTCCTCTCTGAATAGCCGCTGCCTTTTATATAACGGTGTCATTTGGTTCCTCACCACCGAGGCTCATTCACATTCAACGCCAGATCAACTGTAGCCACCACCAGTCTCATCCTCCCCTCAATGGCCGCACAGAGAGTGGACATTGCAAGATGGAGGGAAGGGAGAATGGAAGAGAGGAAAGGATATAATGTATGGATCTGTCTGGAGAAAGTGTGAATCTGGGCATATGCTGCTCTTTGTTTATACGTTGGGTAATTTGTAGATGGGTGGGCTGATGGAGCGTGTCTGTGTATTTAAACAAGGACTTTCATTTCCTTCACCTCTAGCCCTCTGGCACTCTAGCAAACTTCTTCCTGTCCTTTCATGGAATGGCCCCCTAAGTGTGTGTGAGTCAATGCTGGTGCTGGCACCAACTGCAGTGCCACTAGTGAGTTATATAATGCACTAGAATCTCTCTTTCTCACACACACACTAACACACATAGAATGTGGGCAATGAACAAACTACTTGAGTATGTTGGAGCCTCCTCTTGTTTAGGGCCAAAGCAGACAATTTAGAAAGGTCAGGATAGGAAAAACACAGTGGACCTATTTTTTGTATTGCACCCTCTTCCACTCTCTCTCTCTTTCGTCCTCTCTCCTGATCTTCTCTAAACACCTCTCTATCATTTCATTAAACTTGGGGATTGTAATGAGCAGAGAGGCAGACATCCGAGCAGAGCGAAGGTAACATCTTCTTCATCGTCATTTTTATTCCTCTCTTGCTACATGGTCTGGTATTTAGTCCTTGGATAATAAAGCAAAGCAGCTGCTCGTTACACGAAATTTCAAACCAGTGTTCTTGTATTCATCTGTGTGGAGGATTTCAAGGTCAAGAAGAAGTATTTGATGTATAAAAGTTTTGATTATTTGTTTAGCACATGATGCTTTCAAGTGCTTGTGAAAGATGTTGAAAGACGCTTATAGCAACCTGTGCTGTCTTAATGAGAAATATTTTATTTTTCTGACAAACAGTGCTGTGTTCTTGTTGGTGCAGAGAGGCGAGAAGTGTTGGACACCTTGAGGAAGTTTAGGAAGTACATGATGTGCCCGTGTGTGTGTGTGTGTGTGTGTGTGTGTGTGTGTGTGTGTGTGTGTGTGTGTTTTTGCCTGAGTGTGTGTGTGTCTCTGTGAGTGTTCGTGTTCTGTCAGGCTCTCCATGGGTTTGTCTTGCCCTCCAGCTGTAAGTGAGTGTGTGTGTGTGTGTGTGTGTGTGTGTGTGTGTGTGTGTGTGTGTGTGTGTGTGTGTGTGTGTGTGTGTGTGTGTGTGTGTGTGTGTGTGTGTGTGTGTGTGTGTGTGTGTGTGTGTGTGTGTGTGTGTGTGTGTGTGTGTGTGCATCAGGTGGTGATGGGGGGACATTAATAATAGATTTGACCTGAGTAGAGGGAAACACAGAGACAAGCACAGAAAAGTGGACGTTATATTTAAAATCTGCAGAGTCACATATAGCCAGAGGTTTTGAAAAACTATTTAAAAAATCACACTTTTTCTCTCTTACACACATTTTGAGTCATCTTCTAGAACCTGTCTTTGGCTCTGCATTTTGACCGTCTAACAACACTGCTTAGTATCTCTGTAGCAAATATTTTTCATACTACCTCGATCTTCATAAGATTCGTGGCTGGATTGTCACTTGTTAAGTTAAAATGTGTTAATTTCATCACTGTTTTCTTCCATAGTTTGTCCTTGGTGCATCACCTGTCCATATATGTAGTAGTTTCCTTTCATTTACTCTATCAGTTCTCTACTCACCCCTAGACAAAAATCTGCAAAACATTGTCTTGAAATACACCTTGCGTGTATACACATGCACAACATAGTTGAGAGAGCATGCATAAGAGTTTATTAATATGGCCTCAACTTGTTGTTGGCTATTGAAGGTTAAATTAATGGGAACTCTGTAAACTTCCAAATCCAGTTTACTTTTTAATTCCGAGCTCAGCGGGTGAATAACCTCAGCTAGCAAGCTGTAGTGGAAAAAACTGCCTACAAGGGGAAATTAAATAAACCCAATGTTTGCGTAGGCTACATCCTCATTATCCTCCAATTGTCGCCAACAAATAGTCATATGTTTTGTTGCTATAATGAGTGTGAATATGTATCCTTTGCGGATTGATATACTGTGGACGTCCATTGCCGCCAGAAGAAAAAATCCAATCAAGAAAACATATCTTATCTTATTATAATGCTAGAATTGTTTTAAATAATGACTTTGTATCAAAGGACATTGAGTTATCACTATTTATGTTTTGAATACACTTATTTTCATAATTTTAGGAACGTTTCTCAGTCAAATTAATTACAGGAACGTTTTTTAGCACAAATGGGCTTCCATAATGTGCAGTCTTTTTTCTTTTATTTGACTCCTTAATCCTGAATCAATTTGGTTGCTGGGAAAAGGCACATGTTATTTGAAACTTCTATTAATTTTGCAATCAAATAAAAAGTCAGGTCTATGTTTTAGATATCTGACTGAACTGTAAAGTAGGAGCTTATTAGGAGACTTTGAAGGCAGCACTTCCCCCGCCCTGAAGAAAACTCATTGAGCCGTGCATGTAACACCGAACTGGGGAGTGGAAGGAAATAGAGGCGGGACGTCTCCGCCCTGAAAAAAAAAGAAGAACACTTCTTCTGGATGAAAGTCTTCAAGATCAGGAATGCGGCATAGTTTGATTACCAGCCTGCTGTGGAACCTAAAGCCTCACTCCTTGTTGTGATTCAGAAAATAAAGAGTCCATATGAAAGACAAAACTACCGCTTTGACGTGTAAGTAGGCTGCATATTCATTTTGAACGCACCGCGATGGCTTCTCCATTCGAAAAAGTCTCTATGATATTCGTATAAAGCCCGTATAGTTAACTGTATGTCTATGTAGTATGGATTAATGGTGACCAGCCTATTGTGTTAAGGATCGTTTCTATAGGGGTTAAGCTAAAGCTCCCTTAATTTACTGACTCTGTGTGGAGCGTTTGTGGTTTGCAATAAAGCTAAATGCAATATACGTTCCCGAGGGGCGCTCCATTCACCCCGTAATCACATGACCTGGATTTATGATGCCGTTATCTATGGAAAAAGCCTGCTGATAGGGGGTCTTTTAAAAGTGCCAGAGAAAACTTGGCAACTCTCTTTTGCGACTTGTTGATCCTCGGCGCTGCAGGCAGTGAAATGAGAAATCCCTCAGAGCTGAAAGGTTGGTTTGTGATGAACTGTTGTGTGTATTTCAAGCAATTAAGAAACCGAACACCTGGTATATGATACTTAGTTTGGTGTTTTTACGCAAGACTTGGAAAATTGTCATTTGTGTGTGCAGAAAAGTTACACTTCATTAACCTGCATTGTTTCCACTCCGCTGTTCTTTTGAAACTGTTCAACTCAATTGACTTAAATATGGATGTTCTGCTTTTTACGCACGGTTATCAATATCCTTTTAGAATGTGTTCGGCCTTTATGGATAATATCGTTTTACGTGCTACATTCCTCTTGGGCGTGTTGATCAAACTTGAACCAGGTGCCTTACATAAGCATACCTCTGTGTGGTCTTTTGGGTGCCAGCGCACATAAAGGCAACGTTCCACATTTTTCGTTTTCATCATCACATTGACATGTTTTGGTCTCTTCTAAGAGGCTCGCCGGTTTGTTGAAAATAGCTTGTGGGTCTGATCTGCCGGGTTTTTTTTCGCTTGAGTTGGATGTATTCAGAAGTTTCTCAGTCTGTACTTTTCCACTACCAGCGGCTTTTTTTCTTGGCATCGGGCCTCCCTCGGCTTAGGCTCTCCCTGTAGTCTTTTGTACACCGAGGGAACCTGCGTCACTCCCGGCCTTTTTAATTGAGAAGCAGCCAAACGGTGAAGCTGATAGGCCTATTTAAGAGGCTACCAGATTATTTGTTCAGGACCAAGTTGCAATCTCATAGGGAGGTCAAGCAGGGGAGCAGCTTTACACAAATAACTAGGAGGTTTGAGAATAATCCCGAATCTCATGAACCCTCTCGAGCAGTTTTACTTAATGTTCACTTGTTTGCATAATATAGAGTTTATTCTGTACTGCAGGAACATTAGATGCCACCATACGTTACTTAATGCACACATCTGGATGTCATTAGTCTATAGTGTTTTCAGCGTAGACTGAAAGGTGGCTGCCTTGATGACAATTTACACATGTGTGACACATGGCATGTTAAGAAAAAGTGCTATGGTGTTGCACAAACCTATGTGCAACAATAAAAACACCTTTGAGTGAGTCTTAAAAAGTACTTCTTTTACCAATTCTTCATGTTATTTGACGCACGCACATCTTGTGACGCGCTAGGAGCGCAACGGCCTCTGATTGGTCGACAACGTGATCGATCATGTTCTCATGGGCCACATAGCTGAAGGGACTGTTTGCAGAGCATCACGCCCACCCGGGGATGTGGGTGTGTTGGGCGGCTCCTCCCTCCTCGGCCGCTTATAAAGAAAAAGCCAAAGGCATGAGTGTTATATTTTAGTTTGAAGGCAGAGCTGAGCTGCTATACTGCATCACATCATGACGATCAAAACAGAAAAAGAGATGCCTGTCCTGACTTATTCCAAATCTAGAGGGATCATTACCTTACTCACTGGTAACTGGATATTTGATTATACCTGCAATGGATGGACATCTTTTTGCTTTATTTTATTTAAAATCTAAACTTTCTTTTCTCTCTTTTTTGTGTTGCAGCTTTTATGAAACAGAGAAAGATGGGTCTGAACGACTTCATTCAGAGGCTCGCCACCAACTCCTACGCCTGCAAGCAGTGAGTACCAACTGACTCATTTTATTGTTCTGTGTCACTGAAGGACAAATTGTTGGGAAACACAGGCAGTAATACCAGTTAGTTTCTGTCCTCTGTAGAAACGTTGTAAATCCCAAATCAGCTGATTCACATATTTAAAACAACTGAATAATCTTTTGATGCTTTATTGAATGAACTAACTCTTGGAACTCTTTGTTTTTTCAGTCCCGAAGTTCAGTCTATTCTGACGCTGAGTCCTCCTCAGGATCCAGAGCTTTTGAATGCAAACCCCTCTCCTCCTGTAAGTATTTAAATAAACAGATTATTGTGTGTTGCTTCCTCTGCTTGCATTTCACCATATGCTGAAATATAAACACATGTCCTCTGTTTACCATACATTTTCAGGTTCAATTATAATTTTCTAATTTTTGTCTTTTGACCTATTGCAGCCAAGTCCTTCCCAACAGATCAACCTCGGTCCATCCTCAAACCCCTCCGCCAAACCCAATGACTTCCACTTCCTCAAGGTGATCGGCAAGGGCAGCTTCGGCAAGGTGCTGTTGGCACGCCATCGGGCTGATGACCAGTTTTACGCAGTCAAAGTCTTACAGAAAAAGGCCATCCTCAAGAAAAAGGAGGTAAGTGTGGCTACAGACATGCCAAAAGTGCACATGCCTACTCTTTGTCAACCTCTCTAACCTTATACCCCCTGCTCTTGTATTCCCCAGGAGAAACACATCATGTCAGAGAGGAATGTGCTGCTAAAGAATGTCAAACACCCTTTCTTGGTGGGTCTGCACTACTCTTTCCAAACAACAGACAAACTGTACTTCATCTTGGATTACATCAATGGAGGAGAGGTGAGTTACCGGCTGAACTGTGCCAGAACAAGAGATGATAAAGGGAAGAGGGAGAAGCTGAGCTATTAAGTATCTGCTTAAGAGGAATGAATATGGCAGAAGGACATTTTAAATATGGGTCAATTAAAAGGAAGAAGGGACGTTTTTAAAGAGGAATAATACAGTGCCAGAATCCAAGATGAGGCAGAAACACAGACAGACAGAGGGGATATCCTGCCAGGAGAGGCAGATTAGAAGCTCTCTGCCTTTCTTTCTTTAAAGGAAGCACCTCTCAGGAAATCATGGGGTTGGTTGGGACAGCGGGGGAGACTCTTGGGCCAAAATTAGCAGCACAACTCAGACTCAGTGTGTGCCCAATCTAGCTAATTTCCTGCGATTGTTGGACGAGTAAAGACAGTGCTGATTTAAATATGGGTTTCATCAGGAAACAGGATGCAGTTACTCTCCATCTTTCTCTTTTCTTCCACTCTTTTCTCCCTCTATCCTGCAGCTCTCCAACTCCACCTTTGCCCCCCTTTAATCTGTCTTCCCCTGTCAAACTTTATAGCCTTTCCTGCCTCTGTATTTTCTCCGATCCGCTTTCCTCTTGGCTGTCTTTTTATTGTTGACCTTTTCATTTACTATCTGAGCTCATGCCATTTTTAGATTATTTCCAACATTATCAAGGTATTTGAGGTTTTGTAACTAAAAGCCCTTTTCTTGTCTCCTTGTCTTCCAGCTGTTCTACCACCTACAGAGAGAGCGCTGCTTCCTCGAGCCCAGAGCCAGGTTCTACGCTGCAGAGATCGCCAGTGCACTGGGTTACCTTCACTCCCTAAACATTGTGTACAGAGACCTGAAGCCAGAGAACATCTTGCTGGACTCACAGGGACACATCATTCTTACTGATTTCGGCCTGTGCAAGGAGAATATCGAACCCAACGGGACCACCTCGACCTTCTGCGGTACACCAGAAGTAAGGAAAAACTATCCGATGACTCAGAACTTGACAGCTTTCTGTAACATTCTGTAATAAAGCTAACCACTTCTCCATTTTTTTTCCTCTGCAGTATTTAGCCCCCGAGGTCCTACACAAGCAGCCCTATGACAGGACGGTAGACTGGTGGTGTTTAGGAGCGGTACTCTATGAGATGCTCTATGGCCTGGTGAGTAACATTCACACTGTTATTTAAAATCTCCACTATAAGGATGAGTTGTTCTGTACACAATGAGGCAATTCTTATCTCGTTTTTGTTCCGCTTGTCTGTACATGCATGATTTAAAATGCTGCAATCAGTGTGTTCGTCATGTGGATTCCTCGCTTATTTCCACGATGCTTATCAGTTATTTTTGTCCCTCTCCAGCCGCCATTCTACAGCCGCAACACAGCAGAGATGTACGACAACATACTTAACAAGCCTCTGCAGCTGAAACCTAACATTTCCAATGCAGCCCGACACCTGCTGGAGGGCCTCCTGCAGAAAGACAGAACCAAGAGGCTCGGCTGCACAGATGACTTTGTAAGTGTTTTGTTATGTTGGCTCTATATTGATTTGTATTAATTCTTTTTACTAAATAAGTGAATTAAAGGACATTGTTTTATTGTTGGTCATTTGTGTCTCTTCGCAGCTTGAAATTAAGGTCCACGTTTTCTTCTCCCCAATCAACTGGGATGACCTCAATGCCAAGAAGATCACCCCTCCGTTCAACCCCAACGTGGTACGTTCCTTTTAATACCACAATAACTGCTCATTATGGCAGATTTAGGATTCTCTATTGTATGTTAGCCAAAACGCAGACTAAGTCCTCAGTATGCACATTTACATAACTAGATTGAGAGTGTGGAACTTCCTTGCTGTGATTTAACACGTTTCCAATTATGGCAAGGTATTTTTCAGCCTGACTAATCCCTTCTTGTCTCCCCGCTCCTTCCTTCTTTCCTCCCTCCTAGACGGGACCCAACGACCTGCGGCACTTTGATCCAGAGTTCACAGACGAGCCGGTGCCCAGCTCCATTGGCTGTTCCCCAGACAGCGCACTCGCCACAGCCAGCATCAAAGATGGTTCAGAGGCCTTTGTGGGCTTCTCGTATGCCCCATCTATGGACTCATACCTATAGGATTAAAACACAGGCACTCTAAGGACGCCAATTCAGACTTACAGGACATGAACTGTGGCATGTCCATGGATTGCATCTTGATCCCACTTTACATTTCCGTTAGGTTGATGGATATTTCAGAAACCAACCCCTGCAACAACTCTGCATCTGCAAAGAATTAAACATGTGTACTCGCCATAATCCCCTTGAACTCTTGAAAGAAGACTTGCCACAAGAGGAAGCCTGCCATGATTTGATGACGCATTGGGGTTGTAATCCTCCATCTTTACTCTCGTACAACTCGCACAACTTCAACCTTCCACAACAGACACACTCTGCAGGCCTTCACTCAGCCAGCTCTTACCTGTTAGTGGAGGTCTTTGCACACAGCTCAGGCAGCTTAGAAGCCCCTTTTGACCCTGCAGCCACAACTGACAAGCACACAAACCAATTTCCACCATATCTAGAAGAGGCTGGACCACGCCGAAAGAGATCTGACCAGGATTTCTATCTTCATCACAAAAAGTACTTCCCTCTTGGAAGATTTTTTCTAACCACCCATGGGGGACCTATCTGAGTTGGACTGAGTAGCTTGAAGAGGACATTTGTGTTGGTGCTTGAGTTTCTTCTTATTTAAATTATGTGTGGTTGAAAAAGGGAGTCACTTAAAGCTGAATGTTACAGAGGGGGAAGTTTATTTTCTCTCTCAAAGGTGCCTTTTATTTTTTTCTCTCCGTCAGAACTCACATCTTTTGGGTTCGTCTGGGTCGACCTTAGAGTCAACACGTTTAATCTGGTTTTTAATCCAAGAAAAGCAGGGTGTGGCACCAATTTATACACACCAGTTGTGGCATTAACATGCGAAACGTGAACAACTCAAATTGTGTTTCATATCTTCATTTGCACATAAAATAATAATGTTGATAGAGAAAGAGAAAGAGAGAGCACAGCTGCTAGGAGAGAAAGAGGGTTATGTGTTTGTGTAGCTCTACTTGTCAACTGTGTCCCCCTCATATAGTCTTCCATTTCGCCTCTCGATAATGTATCGACCCGCAGCATCGAAACTGAACATTCCATTTTAATATTGCTGTAATGCAGTTTGACGCTATTTAAGTTTGTTTGTATATTTGGAGTTATGTGTACAAGTTTTAATGTATATTGAACAAAACATGACTAAAGGTATGCTTAAGTATGTATATGTAACAATTCATGTTAAATGTACTGTAAATTGTAAAATTGTTTAAGATTTATGTGACCATGTTTGGTTTGCAATAAAAGTTTAACTTTATTACACCTATTCATTTTGTTTTATATTATTGATCCTTTTATTGACTTCTCTTAGTATGCAAATATTTGTAACATGAACGTGTCTTGACATTAACAGTAAATATACAACAGAGTCCACAGAAAATAATTAAATCAAAGCATTTTTTAGCAAGTCATAGAGCAAATAAAATAGATCTAAACAATATCTGGTAAACATAAACCAGTTGTGGTTCAGAGCTTGAGCCAAACGTCCCACATTAGTGTAATAAGGACTTTACCCCCCTCCATGCGTCATCAGCATTACACAACAATCCCTGTGATGTGCGTGTGTGTGTGTGTGTGTGTGTGTGTGTGTGTGTGTGTGTGTGTGTGTGTGTGTGTGTGTGTGTGTGTGTGTGTGTGTGTGTGTGTGTGTGTGTGTGTGTGTGTGTGTGTGTGTGTGTGTGTGTGTGTGTGTGTGTGTGTGTGTGTGTGTGTGTATAGATTTGTTTGCAGGCTAATTATTGGATGGCCTCAGATAGACTGGTAAGGCCACTACAGGTCATTAGAAGAGCATTGATTTTTGTATACCAAAGCTAGAACTGCATGACTCGGTTATGTATAATGTGAATTATATACTTTGCTTAAATAAGATTACAGCAGGGTGTCGATGAGTGAGAGTGTCCATCTGCTGGAGTTCAAGGTTGTGTTCTTGGAAAGAGGACTCTACCAGGGTTGTCTGAATGTCTACCAGATCTAGGGGGGTTATTGTGCAGGTGATCTCTGACTTCTAACTCCCTGGGATGGAGGGAAAGTGGAAAAATAATTCCACCCTACAGATTTACATTGTAAAAGGAATCTGGGGAAGGTCTCAGTTGAAACTAATACACGTTTTAATCTGTGGGTTTGTCCAGAACACCCTTTGATATTGCCTCTCTATGAACATGCTTTAAAGGTTAAAGCTAAGGTTGATTACAGTTAAAAATGATAACACAAGTCAGGAGAAATATCTTTAAATAGTTGTTTAAAGGCATTACATCATTTCAATGTTCTACAAAAGAAGAGAAACCTGATAACATCTTTCAGAGCTGCTATTTTTTCTATCTAAAATGATGATCTAGACAAAGCCTGCATCTATCATATCTGATCTTACAGACTGTGCAAATCATTACTTTCCACGGGATCCTTCGTATTTCTTGTCACTCTAGCTTTTCAAATGATCATCATCCTCATGTTGTGCATTGGTTTTATCATAGGAAGGGGTGAACAGAGTTGCTTATTGCTGATCAACCCCAATAATTAAGGCTCCAAATTCAAAATAACAACAAAATAAAAGCTGAAACATGTAAAGGAAATATGGTCACCGTGTGAAATGTTTTGGATTTCATCAAAGTGCTTTATAGTCTCTGTCCAGAGTAAGGCGTTTGTTGGGCTGCATGATATTTCTATATCCGCCCAGCAGCAATGAGGATGCACTGCCATCGTCTGGCCAAGTCTTAAACTGAGTCTTAAACTAGTAACAGTTCCACCTACTTTCAGATAACACATTTAGCCCTTTGATTTGATTAAATATGTGATAGTAAGGAAACTTTATCAATGCCCATCATCAATATTTGTTTAATTTATATTATAGAAAAAACATGTATCACAATAAAAAGTTACAAGTCTTGATATTTTTTCTGATATTACCATAGTATGACGTGTTTCTGATATTTTTTGGACATCATTTACTATTACCTACTTACTTGACTTAATTTTAACATATTATACTACGACATTTTGTGATTTTTTTCAACATACAATACTATGACTTTTTTTCCACATGACCGCTTTCTACAGGGATGGAGCTCTCAGAGACGGAGCTGCCAAACTCTCAGCAATGGAGCTCTCCATAAAGGAGGTGTTGCACTCTTGCTGATGGATTTTCTTAGTTATGGAGCTCTGGCAATGGAGCTGTGGCGCTCTCGCTCTAGTATCTGAAAATCATCAGAAAAAGTCAGCGTTAGAAAATATCAGAAAAAAGTAATAGAATGATATGTCCAAATAGGTCATAGCTCTGTATGATGAGAAATAGTCACAAAAAAGTAATAATGTAGTACAGGGGTGTCCAAACAACGGCCCAGGGGCCAAATGCGGCCCATTGTTCATTTTAAATCAGCCCTCAGAAAGTATAATGGAATATGGCCCACACTTTGTGCTTTCCTTATGTCATACTTATTAAACACATATGTAAACATATATTTCACACTAGTATTCATGAGTAATAAGCCAACTTTTCCAACAAAATCAGCCAATTAAATTTGAAAACCTTTTCCAACAACTCTCGGTTGATTAAAAAAAAGCCCAATAACTTAATTGTAAAACACATGTGAAATGTTCCCTTCATATTTCCCCTTATTCTAAGCAATCTGAGGCTTTTGTTTAAAGGAATGAGCTGCCAACACTTGTAACAAAATACATTAAACCCTATGTAAACCTTTGATTTCTGATACCTGCATTTGATTGATTTGATAACTTTTGTTTCAAATACTTTGTGGTTTATATTGTTTGTAATACTTTGCTGCACTGAATATGTCGGTGCTACATCAAATGACATATGATTAAATGCAAAGCAACAGAAATGTGACAAAACATTAGAGCACCTCCCTATTCTCGGGAGTTTAATCTTTACTTCACCATTCTGGGGACGTGGGAATATTTAACTGAATGGGTGCAATTAAGTCATACTGTCGTAAGGTTCCAGGAATGGCTTGTTGGGGAAAGTTGACTTGCCTCTGATGACGTTGATCAACTGTGATGATGCAAGTCTGTGGAGGACTATTTGAAATCAAAATCTAAATACAAAGGTCTCTCCTTTATAATGTTTAGTTTTCTGCCACTTTCAGTAAATTACATTTAAATTTCGGAAATCCAATTGAACATCCAGTTTGGACAATAAATACACCCCCCCCCCCACCCCTTTTGCTTTATAAAAAATGTGTACCTCCGACATATTTAATAACAGCAAATATTAAGTATTGATATTATAACTCGTACTTGATACTCGGCATGGGTTTTGTGTGAGGTGGTGAGAGGGGAACATAAGGGCATGTGTCTAGGATGTCTTAGTGCATTGGTACAGAAAAAGTAGTATATGTTTATTAATGTGTGTTTATTTGCAAGTGCAAATGGCCACAGGTGTAGTTGTGTAATTGAAGGTAATTGCTATGATATAGGATTAAAAGTCAGAAGAACAGCAGAAGGTAGTTAATTAGATTTATTTGGGCACTATGTACAATCTTCTTGAGCATTTGTATTTTCTGCAACTTTAACTTAGTTATATAGTAAACAAAACATAAGGTCAGTTTATACAATTGACTGTTTTGTTTCAAATTGAACTACAACAAATTCTATAAAATGTTCAGATTTAAGTCAGAATCCGAACAACACAACACTTCTTGCAAAACTATGAATCAGCAATTCTTATCCAATTGTTTGATCAACTGTAAATGACTACATTATTGTCAGGGTCATTGTGATGCATAAATAAGTCATTAATGTTTAATATTTTGAATGCAATTTAACTGTGAGACTTTTATCAAAGTAGTCTTATTGCTTAATTTGTTTTATTTGCCAGAAAAAACATTATGCAAGTTCAACCTTTAGCCTATCAATAAGTGTGTCTGCTGATTATGTTGCCGATATTTGTCACTGGGTGTGTACAACTGTGACAGTTGGACTTGTTATTCAATGATGTATCAATTGCGACTGATGTGAATTGCTTTGACCAATTAGAAAGACCAAAAGGATGCCATAAATAGAGATTTTTTTTCTGACATAGTAGAGGCCAGTCTCCGGCAAGAAGGACACTTATGGTTATCTCGGTTACTGAATCCTTACATACCACACACACACACACACACTTAAATTTAAGTGAGGATCAAATAACAGTGGTTAAAAACAGGTCAAACTTTGAATTCTATAGGCAATGCCTGAACATCTAAATTCATCTCAAGAAAGCCAAGCCCTAACTGAGTGTTAGTGGAACATAAATATACACTCTGTCATCTGTGAAGCAGCAGGGCAGGTGGGACAGCTCAGTCCTGCAGCATTCATAGAAACAGGACATGGGAACCAAGCAAAAAACAGCAGGAGGCCACCCCATGTGTTTTCACATGCAGTATGAGGGAAAGACCATTATTGATGCAGGTGTATTTGATGGTGGTTATGTTATGATGATCAGAGCAATAAAAAACAGTATCGTAAATTCTAATAGCAGCTGGAAGCTATACAAAACAGCACATGAAAAGATAAGTTCATAATACGCCGATAAGAACACGTTGTTTCAATACAAATGTGCTATAGAATAGAAACTACCAGATATACACGTTTAGACCAATAGGATTTGGAATTGGCCGTTCTTAGGACAAATCCAAGTTTCCTATTAGTGGTCTGAGCAGACATGGGAGGGGCTTAACAAGTGCTTAACCAAAACAAGTTGCGTGCGTGCACCGACGAGAGAGAGAGAGAGAGAGAGAGAGAGAGAGAGAGAGAGAGAGAGAGAGAGAGAGAGAGAGAGAGAGAGAGAGAGAGAGAGAGAGAGAGAGAGTTGCGAGCCGGGTAAAAGTCATAAAGTCTGAAGCAGAAGGCGAATGGACCGATTAACAGGAAAATAAGCTGACAACGGAGACACTGCCGGGTCGTCAGGTGAGGAAGGTAGTACTGCACATAGCTGCATAAAGTGTTTACTGAACTTTCTAGGAATCGACACCCGCAAAGTTGCACGTCAATTGTGGACAAGCCAAAACTCGAAGTCATTGGGTTTGAGCCCAGCCCAGCTGACTTTAGTGTTAGCTGTGAAGACGTTGTGTTTTCCCTTGTGGTGTTTGTTTACTGGCCTCCACAAAACGACCTTGCAACACTTTAGCATAAGGCGATAGATACATTGTGACACCCGTAGGATGCAATTACACCATTGCGAAAAGGAAAAGTCCTAAACGATTTCCATATGCCAAAGAAGGGCAACACAACAACAAACGTTAAAAGAGCTTAAATATCAACAGAAGTTTGAAATCATAACTACCGTTTTTGTAAATACTTTCAAATTCACACAACAACTCTATTTCACAGTCAAAAGCAGCTGTCCATTGAGAGCTGGTATTTATGACTTGGTCGTATCTAAAGTCACCAAAAGGCATCAGTTGAAAAAGGAAAAATGGGAACAGGCCTTTTGTTGATCTTTACAATTTCCTGCACTAGGATCAGATTTTTATTTTGGTGAAAGTAAAAGATTTCTTAGCTGTTGGGTACGGTGGTTAAACATAGTGTATATAGCACACAACACAAAAATAGTTTAATAGTTTTGATTAAATAATTATTGATAACATTTTAAACAATATCTGTAAAGGTGTTGACTGTCTCTATGTTTGATGGTCTGTATCTGCTCTACTTAGGCCTGATGTTAGCGGTGGTTAATGATGGACCCCAAAAGTGAGACCACGAAGATCTACCTCCAAGGCGACCCCTCGTCTGAGATGCAGAAACAGACCCCACCCAGAGGCTCAGGTACACACAAATAGAAATTACATTTTTATGAAGAGAGAAAACAATTGTTTGTTATGTGAATGTAGGTTCAGGAGTCTCAATGTTTTTTAAGAGACTCATTTGGAATTGTTTATGGTGTCCCTGCAACATCATATCCAAAAGGGCTCTTCCTTACAGCTTGTAGTTCCTCTCTACCACTTTATTATATTACAACACTTGGTTTTACCAGAAAATAGTATTTGTCAAATGTTAACCTGGTGCCTGTTCCAAGAAGCAGTTTAGTTTAACTTTCGAAGTAACTGTCCCCTTTTGGTCACCCTCAAAGTTATCTGGTGAATAAGTAACCTGATTTCTACAACAGGTTAAATAAAAAATATATTTATTGGCACGTTTAGCATATTCACACCAGCTTTTAAAAACTGATTAACAAAGACACCGGCAGTGGTTTATGACTTTTATTGTGCCCAGGTCACTCTAACTTGGTTTCCTTATATGCTTAAACCACCTCTAAAACACTCAGTTCTTTCAATAAATGACCCATTCTTCTTTACCTCTGATTACAAAAATACATACTTCTCTATTGATGATTGTGAGGTAAGTGTGCTACTGTGCTAATATAATGTTATGGAGGACCAAAAAAAGTCACATTTCTGCATTAAATAGCTGTAAATATGTTGGAATGTATTACAAGGCATTACAACAAGCTCGTTCTTGGTAGCAGAGTTGAAAAGGTACTGTAGGTTTGACAATTGTTTTGTGGCTAAGGACAGCTTCAAATATAGCAGAACAAGTTCATTACTAAAGTAGTATTATATCCACATACATTTTTATGTAAATGTTTCTTGAACTTGTTATGGAAATGTAAAGTGATTACAGCTATAAGCCATAAGACTCATTACAGGAGAGAACAGTCCAACATAATAAATATTATAATCTCATTATTACATAAAGTCTGTTGTGGAAAAGTATGCAGTGCAAAAGTCAAAGCATATGACTGGCAGATCCTACAGTTTGTAGCTGCGTCTTTATTTTTCTTGCATGTTGCACCATGGGAATTATATAAGATCAAAAAATGAAAAATTACTGGCATTATTTATTAGGACAGTTAAATACCCTGGCATTAAAGTGTTCAGCCTACTATAAAACAGATCTTTCAGGTTTAAACAACACCAATACCTCAGGTGCAGTCTCCTTAGTTATATAACAATTGAAATAATGATAGAACTTTATGAATGTTCCTATAAATATACAAACTAAGGTCATTTTTAATTCCAAGTTTAAATGTGCATATGTTAATAGCTCATCAGTTTAGATTCTTCCAGATTTGTTTCTTTCCTATCTCTCTTGTGATAACAAACGTGTGTCAGCTCACAGTGGTACGTGCAAAACAGCGCAGATAGGCTTAAACCACTCACACACACACACACACACACACACACACACACACACACACACACACACACACACACACACACACACACACACACACACACACACACAAACACAACACAATTACTTACAAGATTGCTTCAGCATTCTTATGAACTTTTGACCTCTTGTTCCACACAATCAGCACTTTTAAGGTGTCTTCATGGTTGGGGGAGTCCTACAGGAAGAAAAGCTGTGACAGGTTTGGCATACATATTCATATAACAAACACAAGTATGTGTTTTATTTTTCTGCCGTCTTACATCACGCTGTTATGTACATACAGTACCTCTTGATGTATTTTCTTTTTACTTTAAATTTCCACCGGCCGTAAAACGAGTGCACTACTTGTTGATCTCCAGAAGAAACAAATGGTTCTCTTGTTGGCCTTACTCCAAGGAGGTTAAAGTGGATGGTGAGCTACATTAAATGTTTAATTGGAAGGAATGACAATTTTAAAAGTATACTGTAGGCAAATATGTGATAACTTGATTTAAAAGGCATCAAATAATCCAGATTTTGTCTTTGCTGTGTCAATAAGCTTTAGGGTTATTTCTTTTGACATACAAATACCAACATCCACCCTGAACAACCTTAGGATGAAATCAGCTGATTGTTCAGAGCAGGTTAGGGCTCCAAATGCTGCTGAGGAATGGGAGAGCACTTAATGAAACCGTGTTACCTGTGGCAGTGCACCTGTTTAGGGCACTTTGTGTCATTTTATGGACCTAAAGTTGCACATTCAATATTGTGGGGGAGTCCACACCAGGTTATCTGGCCTTTCAGCTGGAACTTGATTCTGTTTAAATGCTTTACTCTCTATTAAATAACACAACTTTGATAAGCTTGTAGATTTGTTCTTTTCTAACCAGAAGGTGATAAGTGTGATAAGAAAAGCTGGAAGGCCAGATGACCTGCACAACCAATGCAGTACAAGGATCTGACCCCGATCAAACATTAAACAAGACTCTTAAAGGGAAGGAAGACGAAAATGGGAAAGGAAATAGCCAATCAAGTTCTACATTACAGGGTATTGCAAGATTGCTGGCTATACAGGGGTTAAGCTTTGACTTGTTAGGTATAACCAATGATAATTTGCCTGACAATGGTCACAGTGGCACCCGTCTGTCTGTCGAATGTCTGAGAACATAAGGTTGCCGGTCGTTTGTAATAAAGGTGTGATAAAAGCCTGAGTGGGACAGCCGTAGTTTACATAGAACTGATACATTTAAACTGTGAGACAAGAAACCCAAGGCAGTATAAAACCTACCATAATGACATATATAAAATTAAATTAGACACATGGTCATTTCTACGATAAATACCTAATTGCCTTTCTATTCTTACTATAACAGAGTTTAACATTTATCACAGGATATCTGTATAAAGGATGTGTGTTGTGCTTCCAGTCAAGTTAATCCTGTTTATTTTTGGTTTTTTCTCCTTTTCGAGTGTTGGGAGGTGGATGGAGACACTTTAAACAAATCTGTATACTATTGTGTAAAAAAAAGGTAATCAGAAACTCACAAACACAAATAATACACAATTTAAAACCTGCCAAGTTGTTCTGTCTGCTTTTGGGAAAAGGCAGCCACGTCTGTGAGATCTCCTGGATGCGCATTGAGACTGTTGTGTTTTCTCCCACACTCTCTCTGTGTTTCTGTGCCTCTCTCCAGGCTGCAGCTGGCTGGTGGTGGTAGCGGCTCTGGCGGCCTCTCTGAGTGGCCTGATGCTGGGTTATGAAATGGGCCTGACCTCTGGGGTCCTGCTGCAGCTGCGGGAACTCCTCTCACTCTCCTGCAGGGAACAGGAACTGCTGGTCAGCTCCCACCTGCTCGGCGCTCTGCTCATGAGCCTGGCCGGAGGTCCTCTTCTGGATCGCTACGGCCGCCGCTTCTCTTTGCTCCTGAGTGCCGCCCTGGTAGTCGGAGGGACCGTCATGCTCATCGCAGTCAACACACTTGTTTTTTTCACCCTGGGCCGGGTGATAGTCGGCATGGGTACAGCGCTGTCTGGGACAGGAGCGTGCCTGTACATCGCAGAGATCTCACCGAGGGAGAGGAGGGGGCTGCTGGTCACGCTGTACGAACTGATGTTGGTTGTGGGTGTAATGCTGGGATTCGGCTGTAGTTACGCATTCTCTACTCTGCCCCATGGCTGGGCCTATACATTTGGACTAGTAATCCCCCCCGCACTGCTGCAAATCGGTGTCCTTGTGTTCCTCCCAGCCAGCCCACGCTTCCTGGTCACCCGGGGTAAAGTGGAGCAGGCCAGGATGGTGCTGGCCCGAATGAGAGGTGGGGTTCAGGAGCATGTGGAAAAGGAGCTCAGAGACATTCAAGCAGGACTTAAAGAGGAATCAGAGCACAGTTTCTGGGAGCTGTTCAGTAGCAAGGCTAACTTGCGTACACGGATGCTGACAGGCGTGGCTTTAGTCTTCCTTCAGCAGGCTACAGGTCAACCCAACATCCTCTCCTACGCTTCACCGCTCCTCCGCAGCATGGGCTTCAACAGCGACGCCGCAGCGACCTTGGCCTCCACAGGGTTCGGGGTGGTCAAAGTAGTTGGCACCATCCCAGCAGTGTTGCTGGTCGACCGCGTGGGACCCAAGAACTTTTTGTGCGCTGGTGCCGTCGGAATGGGAGTGTCGCTACTTGCCCTCGGTACATTGACACTGCAAAGCCACACCCATCTCGCCAGCCTGTGTAAAAGTCACATGATACCAAACCACACACACACGCCGTTGGATTTAAACAGATCATCTATAGACTTTGGCAACAGTGACATGTTTGCTACTGGCTTCCCCAGCCAATGGGACAGTGAGGATGCACAGTGGACTAACAGAGAGGATGATGGGATTAGTGAGTCGGCAAGGACTCCTGTGGAAGTGTCCTCCTTTATGAAGTGGGCCGCATTGATCAGCTTGCTGATGTTCGTAGCAGCCTTCTCCATTAGCCTGGGGCCAAGTAAGCACCACTTTTCCATTTACCCACCCCCTCTGCACACACAAATGCTGTAGCATGATTCCAAACTTGTAATACTTGTTGTTTACCACTAGAAGAGTGCCAAGAAGTATCTGCAATAACATTCAGCAGCTAAGATCCATATACCCTGACTGGCACTTGAATGTTAAGAGAATGGCAGCCGCGTATAGTACGTTGTAGAGTAAAGTACAAAGTACAAGAATGGTTGTCATACAATAAATAGGTCTTGGTAAGTTCTAGATTGAAATGCTCCAGTTCCCCAGATACAGCAATCTGGACCCTGACCTCAAAGTATACTACTCCCCACACATAATTGACAGATATTAAAATTGTACAAAGGGTTAGGGATTTTCTTATTTGTATTATTGCGTTATCAACCTTTTGCATTTTTTTTTTCTTTCCCTTCCAGTGGTGTATGTGGTTCTCAGTGAGATCTTTCCGATGGGAGTACGAGGTAGAGCTGTGTCGGTGGTGTCGGCTGTAAACTGGGCCACTAACCTGCTCATCTCCATGACCTTCCTCACATTTACAGGTGTGTGTATGTGTTTGTTATTGGTTGAATAATTGAATAATTGGAGGTTCAAGTTAATGTGGTAAAGCTAAAATGGTTCTATGCAACGGGGGCAAGTATTCAGTAGTAGATCAGGTTCTGTTTTGCTTACAACAACTGCAGGTGAACAAACGTTTTAACCTTGATACAGCTTGATCTTTTTGGTCTTTTGCCCACGACAGGCAAAGTGTTTTTAGTATTTGTTAAAAAAAACAGCAAACAAAGTTAACAGGTTTAACTTGTTTACATTCTGACAAAAAGAAGTGTGCCCAACCCTGTCACCTCTGCTGTGGTCTCACACTGCCCCCTATTCTGGACACCTATCAGGACCAGCACAAACAGGAATATTATTTAAATAGCTTCTCATTATTCAAATAAAAGGGCTTAGCAGCAACTGCAAATCTAGGGTAGTGACAGGCCATGATTGGGGCGCAAGCTAAAATCTTGCCTAGGGCGGCACATTGGTCAGGGCCGGGCCTGACTGTAAGCATGCTATCTTATGTAATGTGTGGACATTTGAGAACATATAATTTTTCCTTTTTGTTTTTCTAGAAAAGTTTGGTCTCCCCAACGTGATGTTCCTCTACGCTGCTATGAGCTTTGTCCTACTGGTGTTCATCATTCTCTGTATCCGTGAGACCAAGGGTTGCACGCTTGAGGAAATATCAAAAGAACTGGCTAAGAAGTGAGTGGCAGTTTACTGATGAGCTCAATGTTATGAAGGTGTCAAGTAGACTTTATCTTCCTTCTCTGCTTTCCCAGGAAGCATTTTGAGGGGAGGCTCTGCAGACAGGAGAGCCTGATCTCCAGCAGTACATCCACAGCGAATCAAGCAAACGTCTGATCTTATCATTTATTTTCCAACCGTACACCTCACCTGAAAAGAGAGTCCGGAGCCTTTATTAGCACTGTTAAGAACTTGGGCTCGTACACTCCAGCAGATCCTGTCTTGATGGCTGACTCACATCCTTCTGCTACATGCTGCACATGAACGACGGAATCAACCGGATGGGGATAACGGAAATTGCATTTGCAGGAAATAATTAAACAATGAAGATTTTATTATTTGCTTACATGAGTACAACTCAGGTCTGACTTCAGGAAGAAAAGATAAAGATTGGGATGAATTTAAATTCTTGGTAAAAATTCCTTTCTCGTATTACCTACCAATTTCAGGGAATACTTCAACCCCAACATAATGACTTCTAGTGAAACCTTGAATTCTTGAAGGAAATTTATTTTTCTCAAACGTCTCTAAGATTCCAGGGTATTGTCATTTTTGGGGTGAAGTATTACCTTCAGAATACAGTTCCAATGAGGCGGAAATGGACATGAAGGAAAAACCACTCAAACTGTACTACTACAGGTTTTTAGTTAAGACAAAAGAATGCCTCGTATAAACTTCATTAGGGTAATCAAAGATGTACTAATACGGGTGTCCAAACTATGGCCAGGGGGCCATCTGCGGCCCCTGGTTCATTTTTAATTGGACCACACATGAAACTTGTGCTTGTCTTGTATTGTACTTCTTGAATATGTAAACCTATATTACACAGTAGTATGCATGTGTTAATAAGCCCACTTTTCAAATATATTCAGTCAATTTAAGTTGAAACATTTTCAAACAAATCTTAGTTAATAAAAGAAAGCCCATTAACTTATTTACATAACAAGCTTGAAATAAACCCTTCATATTTCCCATTATAGTAAGCTGTGATGTAGGCTGTTTGTTTTCTTGAAGCATATTCAATTATCAAGCCTTATTTACCTACATTTGAATGATTTTGCTAACTTAACTTATGAGGCAATATACCTCACCTCTAGTGAGGGGCCCAAACATTCATACTGTATGTGGCCCAAAGTTTGGACACCCCTGTACTCAACTATCAGACACTAACCACTTATGTTTGTAACATTCTTTGGATTGCAAATGAATGCATTTTTTTGATTATGTATGTGCTGCTCCCTGTCATATTTATTGTAACAAAACTAGAGCCAAGTGGCTCCTCTTTTTACATGGGAACGATCAATCAAGAAAATGATGACTCAACAAGTTCACTTTTACTGTATGCCCGGCTGCTGAAGAATTACTAAACTCATCAGGTATGGTAGTATTACTGGCTAGACAATATTGGTACTAGACGTACTGTGTGATGAAATGATTTTTTTACTCGTACAATTTGATACTGTTGCTTATCTTTTTCTCCGGGAGGGATTTATCTTTAGTCTGACACGCTGAAAATCTTGAAACCATGAAAGTGCTTCACTCCACCTGTAATGAGGCCATGTACACAAAGAGAGTAAATGATACAAAGTCAACTGTAGTTTTAATTGTTGATCCTTTATTTTTATACAAAATACAAAATTCTGAACAAGTGTCACAAATGTTCAGTAGACACTAGTTCAAAAAGTCCATCGCACATACTTAAGACGACATGTCAACGGCTATATCAACATGTTTCCATCAGATGCCTCTATTATATACATACATCTGTTGCCTGACATTAGGTTGTCCCAATTAAAAACACTTTGTTATCGGTTGTTCAGGAGAATGATCATCTGTGAAGTGTTGCTTTTTTGGGGGGACTGGCTAGTGCCATTGTCATTACCTCTGAACACTGTGAAATGGAACGGCTGCTTTGGAGATTAGGAGTTCCTTACTAAAAAAAAATGACTCTTTTTTAAAAACTTTTTTTTAAAGAGTTTCTGTTACTCTATTCTGTGCTTCTTGAGCAATTTCAAAGACTAACGATGGACGGTGTTTCATAACTATTCCTTGCCTTGTGTCAGCACCAATGACCTGGGATTAACCATAAATTCTGTTTAGTTAAAAACCTGTGAGTCTTCTATGGTGACACACATAAAACATTTCATTATACCGCTTCAAAGTTGTCGTTTTTTTTTACATTTGCCTTGTTTAAAACCTTTATTATGAATCACAAGAAACTCAACTTGTGCGAGTTCTGATCCAACACCGTAGTTAAGAAAGAACACATTTATAGTAAACCGACAACCAAACCAAGTAATGAACAAATTAAAAGCAACAAGTTAGAGATTAATGCTTTTTGTGAGCGGATATGTGCCCATAAGGAACTGCAGTGTCAGCCTCTGCAGCCTCAGTCTCTGGTTTGACGGATGTTTTCCTTATTGGGCAGAAATATGGATAATACAGAGGACGCCTTGTCTTTGCGTTAACACGTCTAAAAAGAGCCATGGACGGAGGTTATTTTAGAAAAACTGGCACATTGGGCGACTTCTTGTAGATCGAGTTAAAGATGAGGCATCTCAGCGTTGACCTAATGACCCTATGTAATGGTCACAACAGTTCAGCGTTAAAACGGTTAGACTGTTAAAAACTGGTCTTTCAGTGTCCATGCAAAAACACCCCGAGCAAACGAGGAACAAGAGCAAATAAATGTCAGGCAGGTCTGGAAGAGCAGTTTCCACTGAAGAATGTGATGTTTGAAAGACAAACGTGTAAGTCTAGGCTGTTAAAATCACAATAGCCACATAATCCACAACAACAGAGACACTTCGTGAGAGGGAAGCTGTTAAAAGTTTAAATCCAGGTGACATCCAGTCTGTTGTGTTAGAAGTTTGTAGACACGTAACGGTAAAGTCAAGCAAATAAAACCCGAGGATAAGGTGCTTCCTCACGTGTAACAAATCAGAATTGTCGTCTCTTTCCTCCGTTGTCTCTGTCTTTGACACGTTTGTTTTATTTGCGGAGGGGTTTCCTACACTCGAACAGTAGCGGGTACACCTGCTCAACAGCTGTTGCCACGTTCTGCACATTTGGTCCTAGACAATCGGATAGATTGGGAGAGGGATGAGAAAATAGCAAAAAGGTTTGAGTACGATTAAAAAACACAATGGAGCAACAAACCCAGAAAAAATGTAAGTCACGTCTACCATTACAACCATTGTTTGAGTCAAGTTAAACACAAAAAGGAACTAAACTATTTCACTTGGAGTAAAATTCCATGAGGAATTAGGTTATACAAAACCGCTTTTCTGGTTGTGACATAGTATAAAAAAAGTGCATAACAACAATTTGACCTCAATCCCTTCAACTGCAACGCCCCCTAGCAGAGTATGAGAGGTATGTCTCAATTATGAGAAATGTAACGGTATACAGCACTGCACTTTAACTATTTCATTATTATTAGCAGTATAATTATCAGTTATTAAGACCTTTAAAGTAATGAGAATAGTAAAATACAAATAAACCTGATAAAAAAACTAAAGAAAGGATGTCACTTTATTATGTTACATATGATGAATGCTAGCTTACATGTTGCCAGCATTATAGCAGGTAAAATAAACTACAGTGAGTTTATTTGAATATTCTAGATAAGGAAATTACCACAGTATGATATTGGTCAACTGTCATAGCGCAGGATACTGTTACTGCAACCATGTAGCGAGAGGTACCTGTAAGTGTGATACTGCCAGTAGAGAACACCTGGATGGTAGCTTTAATATGTTTGATCCTGTAGGTGGCAGCAGGATGGAGCTCCGGTTCATAACTGACAAACACAAACAAAGGAGGTGTAAGTATTGGCATCTCAAAAATCTTGATGAATCAACCTCAATAACTCATTTATGGACAACAAATGGAAAACCAATTCAAAACTGATGGGTTATTCAGGGCCAAAAATAAAGTATTCTCCCCTAGCATGCAGCATTACAAGGACACAGAGGGTTAGATCATTTCGTTCTTTACTTTTTCAGGGCAAAAACTATTTCAACAATTTAAGAAAACACTATGACCTAATTAAACAATCTATGTGAACCTATCTGAGCACATATACAGCTTTGTGAACCAGACACTGCTTACGCTAACGTCTTCTCTCTGATTATGCTGAACAATGCTCACACCACTAGAGGTCATCCTGCCCTTCTAAATAATTAAACCTAAGGTAAGAAACAGGGCTATTAACTCCATTAAACATGAACCAAGCTGCTTTTGGCCAAACTAAATAAAAAATAAACTGACAAACCATATAATACATATAATAATGAGACTAATCTGTAGTCTCTATGAGAGACATTTTGGAGATTCTGGACTGACAGGAGAAACCTTATGCAATATGTATTATTTATAAGCACTGCTGAGACAAATCTGGATAACAGTTATGATTGTAATCAGTGTGTTGATAGAGGTTGTAATGCAATGTACTTTATTACCTGGCAATGGGTCGGTTGTTCTTTGTAAAGTCTATAAGGTGGATTGCAAAGGGCATGGAGCACACTGCCAGAACATTCACAACTTTGAAGGCTGAAAACCTCACCTGTACAGAAAAACAGACACATGCATTACTCATATCAATGTATTTATAAGTACACACTTTCACATTTAAGAAGAACTCTGGTCTTTTAATGTTGGTCTCATGGCTTTCGTGTTGGCAATAATTCTTATAAATAAGCCTCATTTCACACAATCCAGTTATTCCAGAAATGTATGCATATATAATTCCACCGGCAGGTAATCTGACCTGTCCAGGTGAGCGGTGGCCTGTCTAAACCAAATGAGGTTTTAAAAGAATTGTAGTCATTTTTGTCAGTATTTGTGTTGATGAATGAACTGCAATAAGGCCTGAGCCTTCTTGAAACATATTGACTGTTACTAAGTCAATAAGTCCAGGTTTGCATAAAGATAAGAAAAATCGACTGAGAAATAACTTGTTTTTCTTATGACCCCTTTCAACAAAGGCTAAAGATATGGAAATGTAAAAAAGATTTGAACTTTAACTAGACAATCCACAATGCAAACAGATGTTACAATACGCTTTGAATCTGCATTGACATTGACAGTTAGGCCTCAAACATGATAAAGTGCTATGTGTTATGATAAGAAAGTTATGCTCACCCTGAAGCCCATTTTCTGCAGAACACGGGCTAACCTGCGAGCACCCAGCTTTGCGTCATCCTCACTGTAAAATGCAGACAAGATGTTACATGGCAATTGGCAAAGAAAAAGAGTAAGGGAGGCAAGAAATCAGTAGCCCACATTTTTCTCACCAGTATAGTTAATAGAGGCTATTAATAGGGCTCTTGCAACAACAACTCCAGTTGTTCAAAGCAGTTGCAGATTACAGTCAGACTTCTAGTGAGTTCATGGTTTGTTCAAGTGTTTCATGTGTCTACCTTGTGGCTCCTGTGCAGATGATTTTCCCTGAGGACCAGATTGAAGCTGTTATCTTGGGCTTACGAAGCTTCATCAGGACTTTCTAAAAAAATAAAGTGTTAACATTTGAATGCTGCAAACATAAATCCTATGATAAATGCATTTAAGTTGTACATAATCAAGGAAAATCAAGCTGTTATTTGAATCTCTTACTAAGAATGTTGTTGTATCTTTAACATTCATTTGCTTCCTTACCCCTACTTCCGGCTTATAGATGACATTGTTTCCCTCTAAGGCGATGGTACGTAGGTTGAGGTGGCACCTAACCCTAAATGTTGCCACCACATTGGTGATAATGATATCGAGTGCCTCATCATTGCTGGAATCCATGAGGAAGTGTGCGATGCAGCAAGAGGACCACAGGGGCTTTCTCCTCACACATTTATCACCTACGCCACCACCACCATTTCACTCAAGGGCCAAGGAGACAAGAATAGCTGGAAAGTAATCAAGGGGTTATTAATATTTTGAGAGCCAAATGTTATAAATGATGAAACCAGTGACATACACATGCAACGATACGATACGTTTTGTAATGTCCCATACCCTTATTATTTGCCAAAATGCCTTTGTTTTGATTGTTTTTACATCAGTATTTACATTTAATTACTGTCACATTAGTACATTTAAATACAGTTCTAATCAACTAGCATACATGGATGTTTGATATGTGTAAATAATGTCCTTGCACCTGAATGAAAACGTTAACATTAATGAATTAAATGTTCACCTTAGTTGCAGCACCAATTCATCTGTTTCTCCAGTTATGTGGTTCCCTTGTACTTGATATTTTGGAGCGTGAGTGGGACAAGTAATCACACAGGCATCTGGAAGACATTACGAGTCATTTATACATTTTGGGAAATTATACATTCTGCAATGAACTTCTGTGCAATGTTGGCCATGTACTTAGTTAGCTTTCCCGCTAGTAATAAAGCCTGACGCGTTAGCAACTCCTTCTGGCTACAAAATCCACGCTATCCAGCCAGATACATTTACATAACATATTGGGGACTACACATATATTTGTATACAACACGTTAAAGAGTTAACGCGTAAGATATAGCTCGACAAAGCTTTAGTGGCATTACAGCTGATGCATCGCTCACCCCTCTGTTGTATTGCATACTAACGGAACTGATAAGCTTGTTTAGGACACTGATGCTAAGCTAGCTAATCTTGCAAGCCTTACAAACCGCCTGGCAACTTTAAATTGCAGACTAAATTAGAAATTAAGCATCAACCAACGTGTTTTTGGAAGTTTACTGAAATTAACGATTAGGAACAAACAGTAAATGCACCTCACTACTGCCTAGATCTGTTGTGATGAGGATATCCGTTAGCTGCAACAAAGAAAGTGATCGGGCAGTAATGAATGAAAAGTTGGCAGCTAAGCTAGCTCACAAGCTAGCTATCTAACGATGACGAGGTCGTTGCACTGTTTCCAGTTGTTGATGTTAATGTGTGTATCTAAAATGTATGCTTTAGTTCTTTAGCTACCTCTTCAGCTAGCCCAGTGATGTAACCCCGAAACATAAACAGTCCAGTCAACGGTGAAATTTGTGGACAGACTCCTTCCTCCGAGAAATACTGAACAGCGAGCCAGCCAGTTTCCTGTTTGAGCTTTCAGAATAAATCCTTGTGACGCAGGGAACTTCAAAATAACACCAAGTTCCGGTTTCAACTTTAAAGTGTATCCATGACATCATACATTCAGTGCAAATGTAAGGTCACTTTTTATGATAATGCTTTGCACACAACAGGACGGAGAGTGTATAGATCATTTACAATTGAAAAACTGAAGCAGTAACTGTGCAAACCTAGACAACAGATGGGCTCACTAATGACTAGTAATCTGCCTTTTACAGAAATCAATGGTGCCAGTTGTGATGATTTTTAAAACATTTTATTGATAAGAGTAATATATTAAATATGTCTTTTAAAAGGTAAAATGACAAACAGTAAAAACAATAAATTGCAGATATAAGAACAGTCATAGCAAAATGTAAATTGGGGGCTTAGGGTTTGTGCAAAAATAAAGCAACACAGATCCAACCATTTTTGAAAATTCTTGTTTGGCAGTAATTGATCAAGGTTGATAAGGTGTCCATGTTTGTTACAAAGTTATGAATATTTGGTCCATCTTTTAATACAGCCTATAAAGACTGTAGTGTTCTTTATTGTCACCCAGCAAGTTCTCTTAGTTAAAAGCAGGAAAATATCAAAGGTTTTCAATTGATTAAAAGCAATGAATTGCAAAAGTTTAGAGTTAGTTAGAAATTCATTTAGAGACACATTTTAGGGGAAATCGATCCTTACCTTCAGCAAATAGGATCAATGTAAGACTCCTTTCAATGATTTGGAAAGTGAATTGATATACTTGCTATTAGGATGGATTTTTCCATATCAGATAGAACATTCTTTTGTCCAATTTGCATCTAATTAACATTAGCATTAAAGCCTGTAGAATTGGATTACTAATAGAGGTGAATTGAATGGCAAATACAAATTATCCATGTGTTTTTTCACATACATTACACCTTGATTGTCATGTCAGAACATGATTATGCAGATGTTTAAACCATACGTTGGTTTAAAGTTGGTATCTTGCGCCACCATGTGGACAACAAAGCTTGACTTCTGTAGCCAAATTCTCTTCTACAAGTTTGTGTTTGGGATAATCTACGTTTGCCAATATTACACTTAGTAGGCTTATGTTAACACCATTTCCAGATAACAATGTGTAACTTTTTTCAGTGTTTATGCTGTATTGACATTTAAGCTATGAGAATAAAAAAACATCTCAGAGGAAAATGAGCACATCTGGTCAGTAAATACTGCTCAGGGAATTCTGGAAAGGCTACAAAAGAGGAGAAAGGGGTAAAGTTTGGAGGCAGTTGGGAATGTTTGTGTTATCAATGAGAGAGTTCCCAGCCGCTCCTGTGGCTCATGAATGAATTTAGTGAATGGATGCAGTCCGAAGGTGTCTATGCTCTGCCACATCCTGCAGTGACTGTGACCATCAGGCAGACTGATCATGAGCTTTTGTGTTGATTAGACTTATTCTTGAGCTCATTTGACTTGCTCTGTAATATTCCAAAACAAATACATACTGATTAGAAAGACATATACTCTTTGTATCTGAGCATGTGTATGTGCACATTCATATGTACATGTTTGTGCGTGTTAATGTCCATGACTTATTGCTTGCTTACACACATTTTCGCATTGTGTCCTGTAAACCCTCTTCTGCTCGGACCACTGCAAACACTTCTCCCTTCTGGCCTGCGTCCAAACAAAACAGAAAAATAACTTCTTTATGATTCAGCCTTGTTATTATTGTTCGCCCTCCCTGGTTACCAAATTGTCTCTCTTTCCTCCTGGGCTTATCATGGTGATATATGGCCTTGTAATTCACATCCATTTTGCACAAGAGCCTTGTTCAGATGTCCCAAGTTGTTTACTATAAAGGTTTGGATTTAGAGCAGGTTAGGAAAGTCAGACCACAGACACAGCATCGATGTTGTGCGTGCGTTTGTGTGTTGTAAGGCAGCTGACGCAGGGCTCAGGAGTGTGTTTACAGTTTGTTGGGCTACACAGCACCGGGACAGTCTCTTCCCAGGGGAACAATGCTCTTATTCTCATTAGGTCATAAGATGCAGCATGTAAACACACAGATGTGAGCACTTACGGCTTAATAGAAGCAGATATGTCTAAGAATAAATAGACGGTCCATCACTATAATTACTTTGTGTGTGTGTGTGTGTGTGTGTGTGTGTGTGTGTGTGTGTGTGTGTGTGTGTGTGTGTGTGTGTGTGTGTGTGTGTGTGTGTGTGTGTGTGTGTGTGTGAGAGAGAGGGATAAATAGCATTGTATGCTTCAAGCAAATATATTTTTATTTTGTACCTATGTGTGTGCACATGTGTGTGTATACATTTTTCACCAGCTATTTGTTAACTTCAAAGATTTACCCCCTACATTTATACTAATCAAGCATGACTAAAAATAATAAATGTTGTGTAAAATGTTTGCTTTTGGGTGGAACAATATTATCAACCTAACAATGGTGAAAGGAGCTTACATTTCCATACATCCCCAGGTCCCAAGAGGAGTGTTCCCTTCTGAAGGACTCGATGATCTGGACAGTTTGGAATTCTTATGAAAAAAAGCCGAAAAGGTCAAGCAATTTTATCTAAACAAACCAAAAAAAGAAAATGGAACTTTTAGAAATACATTAAAAACAAAATCTGTTTGTGTTAACTTTTGAAAAACAACTTTTGAAAAACAACTTTCGGAAAAAAAAAACAAATGTTATTTATTTTTAAAGACTTGCGCAAAACATACAAGCAGATGCGTCTTTGCAGAGATGTTCTTCAGGGGTGACCTCACTGTTGCCTGTAAACTGGACGTGCTTGTCAAGACCCCGGTGTTCTGTTTATGTTGCGCGTACATCACAGGCCCATCCCAAAAGGACTTAGAGAGCAAATTCAAAGCTTTTGAGAGTCTTTGCGGTCGTGTTGTAAAACTCAGTTCAGTACTAGTTTGATGGCTTTGTGGGACATCTATGTCCACTGCTAAATCTTAACCAGTCTGTGTTTGTTTAGCCAGTTTTGAAAAGGTTAAATTCAATTCAAATTAAATTGGTAACTTTGGACCGTGGGGACAAATGAAAGGAATGAGGGAAATGCCCTAGGACAATAAAAGTAAGTGGAAAAAAGATAACAGAGTGACTAAACACCTTAAATATGAATGGCTGCATTTCTGCAAATATCTGCCTGCCCACATATTACATGTGTGTACATATGAGTGAGTGTTCTGTATGAGACAGAGATAGATAGTCTGTTAGTTGGCCATGTGGAGGGAATCCAGTGCTCGGGTAGAGCTGCTCTGGGGTCTTCCAGTGTAAACAGAGACGTGGGAACAACCAAGCCTGTTTATATCAGCTCCAATTCTTACTGGGACCAGTCAGCCCGACATCAGTGGCACAGCCAACACACTGGCCTTGTGTGCATACATGCTCACAAAAACAGATTTGCCCACACAGAAATGCATGTAAGTAGTTAATGCATGCAGCATCCTAAAATCCCAGATTCAGAAAGTTCTTAGGAAATGACTAACACCTCAAAACAGGAATGTACACCCACTCAGAGTCAGTTTACCTCTTTAAAGGCCGATAAAGTACATTTGTGGTTTTTAACATTGTACGTCTTTGCCTTGAATAGCACAAGTTGTTTTTATTGGAAAACAAAAGGTTAATCAGCATCTTTTGCTAAAACAATGGCATTTTGATAATACACATGCTCTTCAGATAAAAAAAACTTTACTCAGGATTGAATTTTGAATTGCATGACTGTTCTTAACCTTTTTCTCAGACACACTATTTGTATAATAACCAAGTTAGATAATTTTGCCTTAAAAAACCCAATATGCCAGCAGACCAACTCACTCAATTCTAAAGTTGAGGAGTCTAACATATGCATCAGAGCCAATCAGGTAAATGTTTTTTTTTAAATGAGATCTATAAAGAAATGAAATCCGCTTGCATCACAGCTCCAGAGGTGAGGCCGAGCTCAGATGGAGAGACAATCACTCCAACGCTCATCATGCGGCTTTACTGGGCTAACATTAACAGCACCTGCATAAATGTTATGGAGTTCCCTGCTAAGCCATGTTTAGACTAGTTTTGGGAAATGATGACTCTGACATGAGCATTATCTGGTGCAACTCCAGTCTGCAGGAAAAGCTCTTTTCAGATGTAGTGCTGAGGAACTGGGTCAGGATTAAATCGAGTTCTCTTAGAGATTAATTTATTTTAGTTGTGTTTTTTTAGATACATTGTCCATGCATTTTTTAACTGAGATTTAAATTGTTTTTATTGCGTTTCTGTCTGTCTGCCTGCCTGCCTGCCTGCCTGCCTGCCTGCCTGCCTGCCTGCCTGCCTGCCTGCCTGCCTGCCTGCCTGCCTGCCTGCCTGCCTGCCTGCCTCTTAAACTTGCATATTTAAAAAGAGCTTCAGTATGATTATTTATAGATTAAGTACGTAATCGTGAATTATACAAAAATCCCATCATAAAGAAAAAAACTAAACATGGATCTTCACCATCTTCAAAACAAAAAACAAAGCTTAAACAAAGCAAGGAAGCATTTGGATTTTCTATATTTAATTCCGATAATTTGTGCATCCCATCCAAAGAAGTACTTTATGGTTCCCTCTATCAGCATTGACAAAATATTCCGTAAACAAGCTTTGTTGTGTTCTATTCCAATTGAAACTTTACTTATTTCCCGTTTAGACACTTTGATTTATATTGATTCTCATTATATCTTCCTTTGTGTCAGTGTTTTGGTTAATTTTGTACTGTCAAGAAAAGTTAGGAATGAAAATGAATCACCATGATATTTTGTACAACATTGTCATTTGCAAGGGTGCTTTTTTCATTTCAAATGTTGATTATGAAAGGAAATTCTTTTTTCTGATAACAGAAATAACAACTTGGCCCTCAATTTGAATAAGGCAAAAAAAAAAAACACACAAAAAGGCATTCACTTTAAAAGAGCAGCGGAGGATGGATGTCTCATCCATCATGATTACATGAGGAGGAAATACTTTGAAGTAAATGCAGTTTTTGTCTTTAACAGTGAGAATTATTAACTTGTCTTTATAAAAAGCTACATACCATCAGTCATTTCAAAATTAGATGGAACATTTACTCGGCAAAACTCTTTTTGTGGCTCCTTACTGACACAACTGAACAAACGATACATCTCTGCTCCAGAACTGGGGCCCGCTGGCCCTTTTTTCAGCACCTCAGACGGACATCCAGCCAGTGTTTGGATAGAGAAGGAGTTGCTGTAAGCCTTGTGGAGTGGATTCTTCCTCTCTCACTAGAAATCAGTGCAATGCAAAAACAAACTGCTGTAAGAGCGTGGAGGAGTGGGTCCGAAGGGCACCCAACAATCGCAGAGAAAAACCACAAATGTGTTAGCTTCAGGAGGCTCAATTACACACCTGGTTGCCTTTTGAGATAACGTGTGTGTGTGTTAGCAATCAGTAGTGAAATGCATCATAGTCACTGTGTGTCTTAATGTATACGCTGTATGTGAGGAGGAGAGAGTGGGTGCCAAGACTATCTCTTTTGCTGTATCTTCATGTGAGTGTGTAAAGACTCCTATAAAGTTTGTGCTGGTAAAGGTCCGAATGTGGGTGGAATAGGGGGTGGGAGGTGTTGACATAGAAGGATGTTTTGGGGTGGCGTTTGGGGAGCAAGTCGGGGTGAAGGTGTAGAAGGATGATAGGAAGGAGAGATATGAAGGGGGTGGTGTGTTTTAGCGGCTCGAAGTTTGGGTTTTACAATCCTACGGTGTGCAATGTTGCTGCATGTTTGCACACATTTTCTAATTGATCTGCTTTTGCTCATACTTGTGTCTGTGTGTGATAAAACAAAGCAACATCTCCCACTCATTCAAGCAACACACATGCTCATGTACACACAAACTCACACAAACACACAAACACACACACACACACACACACACACACACACACACACACACACACACACACACACACACACACACACACACACACACACACACACACACACACACACACACTGATATCTAAATTAATGGTCTCCTTGGGGAGTCATCCAAAGGCCATGGGCGTTTGGGAGAAAAGATTCTTGGAAAAAGGCTTCATCATCAGAACATGTGCTCATTAGTAACCCCATCTTAGCCATCCAGAAAGAAAGGGCGGGGTAAACCAAGGAAAACATGGACAAGGTCATATACTTATCATGTTGAAGAAGCATTTACTTTAGTCTTTCCAAATGACAATAAAAGTCAGAGAGGGGCGATTGGGAATCGGCCAATCGGTGATGAGCAGAGATGAGGGTAACGAGGTAAAGGAGGTAAAGAGCATAAATAGTTTAAAGAAAGTCTAAAAAACTAAAAAAGAACAAGCAAAAAGAAGCAAGGTTCTCAGCATGTTAGACTCCCTCCATCTCATTCAGCCTCACTCTTCGCAGGAAGTCATTAAAGGGTAAGCCAATAAAGCTGTGTCAGATATATTGTATCCCCATCCTCCACAGGGATATAAAATATTGGTCTCCTATTCTCATCAGACATGGGGATCAGCATTTTACAGGCGCACAATGTCCCGCTTTGGAGTTCAGAGAGTTTACTTTAAGTTATCAACTGTCTTGTTGTTGGTTTTCAACACAAATGTTTCCGGTTTTATTGAACATGACAAATTCAGAGGGGCATCCTGCAGGAAATTATTTTTAAATGTGGTTCTGTGATGTTCATCCTTACTAGTCAATTAGTCCAGCGTTGGGTCTTGAAGTTGGATTTTTGCCAATTAAAGATACATTTTGGGAATCATTCTGAATTGGGATTTCTCCTGAAATTAAAAAGCCTGTTTTCAGGCCTTTCACTATTCTGTTCGGTTTATTATACTTTGGTGTCTCTACTTTCCTTTTATCTAGCAGACAAACGAGGTTAGCAACTAGCTGGTGAAAATGGTGCAGCATTTAGCAGTTAGAGCCAGATGTGTTCCTCAGGAGTTGGTAGAGACCAAAACACAACCAAAAGAGAGGAAAATTAGACATACATAGGTGGTCAGTAACCACGTGCTAATGAATGCTAATGTTGCTACATATGTATCTGCCTGCGTGATTATGAGTCCAGCTGCTTTTCTTGGCGATATCCGCCCTGTGTAACTGGATATGTCATAGACCAGGGGTTATGGTTAAGATGTCTAATTGGTCAAGGCATAATACATCATCCAACAGATTACCTGTGATCCTATAGTGCCTGAATGCTATGCAGGATAGGTCTTGCCTTTAAAAGCAGCAAGATTCGTAATAACACATAGCTGTTGGATGTGTAAGTGAGCAACCTTTGCGATAATGTATTGTTAAAAGCTTTTTTTACAGCCCTGTTTTGGCAAAGAAAATCAGTTATTGCACCTTAAAATAAAAAAAAAGTTTCCAATAATGTTCTGAATAGATTCTATGACTAATGTTTGCAGGGAAACTCCACAGAAAACAGATGAGCTTATTATCGCTTCTATAAAAAATGACTTCAACATTTCATACTCTTTGTTTTTGTGGTTGAAGTTCAAACCCCCCACAGGGAGGTTATTGGGAAAAATGTGTTTCTTTGTACTTAGTTTTTCCTTTGAGATTTTAACATTTTTTGACCAGTATTTTATATATAGCACTAACTGAGAGGCTACTTTGGAGGAAAAATAAGCGGCCCCTGCTGCTTTTTCTGTAGATAACAGTCTTCCAAAACAAATACACAACATATTAGTATTAGAGCAAGAAGAGAATGCGTTTTCCATGGAAATGTTGCTGCACTTAAAGTGTGTTTTATAGACGGGCAGGCTGACAGACAGAGACAATCAGAAGAGAGATAGGTAGATTGATACAAAGACACATTTATAGATAGATAGATAGATAAATAGCAAACGAAGGGAGGGAAAAGGGAGCAATAAAACATGATGGAGGGAGAAAGAAGTAGAAAGTAGTGAGGAGACGAGGTTAATCCAAACAGACGTGTGCCAGGTTATTTTTACGACAGTCCCATCAGCCATTATCTGCCTGCTCTGTTATGGTTAGGGATAAATACAGACCTGGGCAATACCAAGGAGGGGCAGATTTGTGTGTGTGTGTGTGTGAATGGTTTAGCGTCTGTGTAGTAATGTGTATTTTTGTGAGCATGTCGTCCCTCTCCTTCTCTGGCTCTCCTCCACTGCAGCAGTCAGGGAAGATAACCACAACAGTTTATACCATTTCATCAGACAGTCTTTTGGCGATTTTAGCCCTAATGGACACAGAACAGAACTGGCCGTTTTATCTTCTTGCTCAATAAAAATCTCAGGGCCAGTCGGCTCATGAGACTCTCTGTCTACAAAACTAAATAAATATCTACCAATTTACTGAGCTGGTAAGTGGAGAAAAAATAAATGTTTTAAAGCAGCCTTTGTGTTAGGCAAAGGTGAAGTGCAGGGGAGTTCTCTGTGGGAAACATTTGTGTGAAAGAATGAAAGAGATGACTTGAACGTGGTTATGATATCATGATATCTGGCATCAAACTCTCGTCTGTAAGCTCTCCAAACACCTGTGTTTAAGGCGTGGAGTGAAGATAAACGAGGGGATTAAAGTAAGACATACAAGGAAATTAATCTGTGTGTGCGCCTTCACGCATCTGTTTGAAAGATGTAGCGTTATGTATATTTAAAAGACCTTTACACTATTTTTATCATTCAATGCTTATTTAAACACGCATTTCAGTGTTTCCTTTGCGAAAATGCAGCATTCAAACACCTGCTGCCTCAGGGAAAGCCAACAACCATGTGTTTAGGCGAGGGTGCCTCATCCCATCTGGCCATGTAAGTGTTGGTGCAAAGGAGGTGACGGTGAGTTTGAAGCTGCAGAGAAATGATCTTCAGGGTTTATTATCTTTAATTAGCATCCAGAGGGGGAAAGATGGATAAGGACCACCATTTCGTTGATAAATCTGCTGCTGTGTTATTGCCTTAAATGAAGAAAAAAGAGTTCAGTAAAAAAGGAGCAGGAAAAACAGACTGTGGCATCATCATTCCTAAGTCCAGATGCCTCAAGATATACCTACATATTTATATTTTGATTAACTGATTATGGAATGAAATGTCAGTTATACAAACATTGACATGACTAGGCCCTTAAAATGAATTTTACAGTATTTTAAGGCTTTGATAACACATGAGTGTTGAGCATTTACCTTTAGCCAATATTGGAAGTAAAAATAGCTTTAATTAAATAAACTAAAATTGATGAGATTGAGGATTTACTCCAAGAAGGTCTGCAGTCAGGGGGGTTCAAAGGGTACCAATGACCCCGGTCAAAGGCCCATGCGAAGGTCTAAGGTCACATTGACAACTACAAAACCTGCGTTGAAATTGTCACGAAGAAACTGTTAGACGCCTGTTAACACAAGAGCAAAGAATACATAAATAAAGTTCTTTCACTTTCAAAGTTTCTGACTGAGGAGGCATTCAGAGGCATATTGCCCATTTTCAAGATTGGTAACATGATGATGTGTTACATGGTGATGGCAACAAGGATTTTTAACTTATTCAATTTTTAACATAACAGTTGAAGTTGAGTTTTAAAGCAAACAATTAACTCATATGGCAATACATAGTTAAATTCTGCAACAAAAACGTACACAAACACAGACACACTCTTCACACCTCTTAAGATGCAGAAGGCTGCTGTCAAATAAATAAGCAACACATTTAAAACATATCAAAAACAGCTGGACAACAGCTGTTATAAAGAGGATGAGCAAGAAACAAGGAAATATACTTACACACATTTGAGTATGTGTGTGTGTGTGTGTGTGTGTGTGTGTGTGTGTGTGTGTGTGTGTGTGTGTGTGTGTTTCACAAAAAACAGCAGTATGAGAATAACATGGTGGTGTAACTGCTAATATACAACTCAACAGCTTTGTTTCAAAACTAATTTCGAGCAAGAGCAAGAGCACATGCACCTATTTGTGAAAGAGCAGAATCAGATTTGTTCACGATGGAGGACAGAATCGTGAGCGGAAGAGCAAGATATAGTTTATTAACCTTTATTGCAGAGTCATTTAGGTGGGTGATCTGACAAGTTTACATGGTAATGGATCCCAATCTACTTTTCAAGCATATCAGAGTGATTGTGGCATGTCCTCTCACTTGTTTCAAAACTTCAAATTACCTTATTGAATAACAGAAGTGAACAAACAAAGAATGTAGTCACCTATAGCTCTGCTGATTGGACAAGTTACTTCATGTGACTCTTTCTTGGTTGATAGCAATTTACATTAAAGCTAGTGGATGAGAAGCTTGTTCCTAAAAAGAACTGCAAGCCAGTGGTATGGGAATGGCACAGTAAGTATCAAAGTATCAAAAAAGACCTGACTTATATTAGCCGCGTTAGCTCGAATCAAATTCATAATACATCTAACATGTCTGCAACCAGGCTTCATTGCATTCTGCTATGGTTGGTAGAAAGATAGCCCTGCCTCTGTTATGTTGAGTTTATCTCTCTGAATGATTGGGAAGAGTTGCAAAGGCGCTTCTTACAAAACTTTTCCAATGCGCAAAGCTGTTAGCTAATATTGTTGAAGTCAGTTTATCTGGCAACAATATAGCACTGATGTGAGGAGTGAAGATTTTCTCATGACTGACTGCAGTATGGTGTCATCAAAGAAATATGCAAGACCATGTACTTGCACAGGGAAATTTAGCATGATAAGCTAATAATGAAATGCTACAGCCAACATTAAGTGCAGAGTGTTCGTGACATCTGTTTGTGATTATGCCGTAAAGGTAAGGTGCTGTTGTGTCTGTCCTCGGCTATTAAGTGGAGCTGTCTGTTAGCTGCACCGGCGCTTGGGTCACATTCACACACACACAAACAAACACGTGCGCACACTAATGAGCTCATATACACACACACACACACACACACTTGTCTGCTTCCTGCCATGGGATTTGGGGTTTAGAGGATCTTAGGGGTCCCTAGAGACCTTGAGATTTGATGTCAGATGTTTTGTGGTGTGTGTGTGTGTGTGTGTGTGTGTGTGTGTGTGTGTGTGTGTGTGTGTGTCAGGGTCTTTTTTTATCACAGCTCTCATCTCACCTCTTAGTCGTCTCCTGTTAGCCTCCGGTAGCATTATGTCTGTGTCTCATGGGAGAACTGAGCCACACACTCGCACAAACACAGATTAGGCTGAAATGAGATTGGAGAAGGTGCTGCTAAGGTCAGCTATACCTTAATCTTCCACATACAAATATCACAAGTCCTTTATACAGCCAAACATGTCTGTTTCTTTCATAATTTCCCATTCCTTTCTTTTTACTTCATTTATTTTGATCCTGTCTATTCTGTTCATTCAATTTTACTTTTCTTCCATAAATACACCTTTTTATTTTTGTAGGAGATTTGTTTTGGTTTATTCTCCGCCTGACTTTTTGTTATTGTACAACGTGTGACGGTGTGGGTAAGAGTTCCTACATGTACGTAAAATGTTTGTACAAGTTCCCTCCCTGTGCATCAGGCCCTCTCTTTGAGGGTTAGGGGAGTATCAGCGGAGTAGCCCAGGAGGAGCCTCTAAGCTGGGCCTGGTGGGGGTGACGGTGCCCTGTGGGACATGGAGGGAGATTGTCGGCAGGAGGAGAATCAGCCAGTGAAGGAGGGTGGTATGTATAATGTCTTTTCTGAGGAAGGCAGAGGTTTTCCTGCATTTGGGGCAGTCAACAAGTCCCTGGCTATCAGCATTTCTGGATGGTTTATCCGGAGATATCGGCAGGTTATGTGGGTGTATCTTGTTCGAGTCTGGAGTTTGTTCATGTAGACAAGATCAGCTAACACTCCCCCATCACAGAGACATGCAAAGAAATTCATAAATGCAAAAACACATTCATTACACTCACAGGGGTGTCTTTGGGGACTGCTCGTATCTCTCTTCCTGGGGTCTGATAATATTCTGTCTCCCTCTGTTCCATGAGTTACAGTAATTACCAGTGAATGCTTTAGAAAGTTATAGATAATCAGCCTGTGTGCGTGTGTTTGCCTGTATCAATGGTCTTTTTGTGAATGTGCAACTATGAGCTCACTGGACCGCTGACACAGAGGAGATATGATCGGGTGAGATCATTTCATCTGCAAGTGAGAGGAAAATTAAGTAAATTTTTCAAAATAAAAATAACGATCCTGCACTTCAAACAGCAGTACGAATGTTGATAATAAATAAAATACAGAATACTCCCTAAACAGATTTGTTCCTCCTTGGTAAAACATTAAGGAATGTGTGCTCTCAATTTAACATTTAAAATGTTCACATTTCACATAGAGACACACACACACACACACACACACACACACACACACACACACACACACACACACACACACACACACACACACACACACACACACACACACATACACACACACACACACACACACACACACACACACACACACACACACACACACACACACACACCTGTCGCTCCCCCTCCTGAGTAATGAGGAGGAAGAGGATCAAAGCAAATAACCTGATACAGCCAATAGGAGCGCAGCACTGTTTATCATCCCTCTCCATCATCGCCCTCCGTGTTAACAACAGCCTGAGTAATCAGGTGTGAATAATACCAGCGACGGTCCAGCATTACACCGCTAATTAGGTGTGTGTAATGATAATCCTGACAATATATATCCCTTCATTACATACAAAGGTGAAGAGATATGAAATTATTCTCTCTTGGTAAGACTGGGTGTACTTGACTCATCTTAATCTTACATTTGAAATGCAATTTGTTAAAATGTTGAGTCCCTGTAAGACCAGTTGAGAAGCTCTAAATTGCAATATTAGGCTACACCACAAATCTTAAGTATAATACAGCTAAAAACAATAATAATAACAATTATTATATAATTATATATATTAAAAAAACTGTTTTTATTGATTTGTTTTGGCTAGACGGATTTGACTAGACGATCCAACAACAGAGAGTTGAGTCTGTAGTGGGGACAGTTAAGGGGGCCGGGGGGGGGGGTCCAAACGGATGCTGTGAATGATTTAGTAGGGTGCTGGGAGTTCGGATAAAACCACCCACACAAACACACACATCCAAACTGTGCAGAGACCCTCTCCCGCTCTCTGTTTATAAACTGTAGCCTCACTCATAGTGACAGACACCAGACCTTTGACTCTGAAACCCAGCACTGTCCTACACTGCCATACTGCCAGTGCTAAGAAGTGAAGTCACAGTCACACACACACACACACACACACACACACACACACACACACACACACACACACACACACACACACACACACACACACACACACACACACACACACACACACAGTAATCTGTGCATCCGATCACCAGCCCACAAGTTACATCAGAGGTTGCAGCAGAGGTTGAAAAGTGCCATACTGTAGCAGAACTAGGGCTGAACGATTTTGGGAAATAATCTAATTGCGTTTTTTTTCCTCAATATTGCAATTGCGATTTAATATGCGATTATTTTTTCAAGGTCCTCTTCTCATGTATTTTTCAACAAACACAAGCAATACATCAATCGTGATTACAATCGTGAACCTCATGAGGTAGCAACAGTAGCGAGGCACGCTCGCAAGTCACGTGACCAGATCACGTGACCAGTCAAATCGCAGCCTTTGCGGTTGGAAAAATCGTTTTGTCATATCGCGATATTATCGCAAATGCAATTAATCGTTCAACCCTAAGCAGAACACAAGCTAACACACAAACTGCAGCTGCATCACGTCTCACTTACTTCCCACAGGCCACTTTGGGCACTTTGCCAATTCAAGTTCAGGCCAATACAACTTAAGAAGCACTGTGTGTATGTGTATCTTGAAGCCAGCCACCAATGTAGCAATACCTCTTGGTCAGTCACAAAGGTCAGCCCATGTTTATATATTTGTATCTTTTTCGGAAGTCTCCACCATGTTACTTTTTTTGTCTTTTCTCTCATGATTAATTTATTGCTGACCTCCATCTGTCCATTTAATGTAAAGTGAACTGTTTGCATTTATTTAACAGCCTGTTTTCCAACTGTGCAGGTTAGCTCTGGAAAATAGCTAGCAACAAAACGTTCAACTTAAAATCTTTAGTGCTCTTTGAAGCCATTTGACATAGTTGCCAAACCTTAGAATGACAACTTCCTGGTCTCTCACATGATGCCCCAAAAATACTCTCCAATCAGAAATAATCCTTAAATGTTATGTACTCAATGTTGTAAATTGTACTTTTGGCCAAATCCAGTTATTTTCTTTAGCATATTGAACTACTGCTGTTGTTGAGTCAAAACTGAGCAGTGGGGAGGCGGGGTTAAAGGAATGCCTTTTGCTTCTCTATTGGCCGATGAAGGCTTCAGATGAAAATGGTGGTTATTTCATAACCTGCAGCTAATTTTGTTTTTTAGATTTAGGATTATTTAATGTCTTGAGCACAATGACAACACCATGTTTGCTCGAGTCAAAACATGCTGTTGTCCCTGTCTTCTGATTGGTCGTTGAGGTAAGGAGTAAAACATTATAGCCCAGCAGGGCACATTATAGATTATTCTCCATTATATCACACCATTTCTTTGCGCACTTTTAACAACAACCCTTTCCATCCGTCACACACGTTGCGAAACTCAATGCATTAACCACAGATTTACACATTTCTGCAGATAATGTGTGCACAAATTCCAGAGCCTAACACACTCCAACTCCCCCAAGGACAAGACTTCCAGGTCATTAACCGACACTGTCACAGAATATCACTCTCGTTCTTTCCCTGTTTGCCTCCCCCCGGATGTTCTTGTCACTTAATATCAAAGGATTTTAGTCTTTTTGAGAAAATAATATGATATATCCACTCCCAAAAAAAACGTCATCATTCTCTATTATTGCCTTGGAACGTCATATCCTTTTTTCCTCTGTTTTTCTGCACTCCCTGATTTGAACTTTCGGGAACCTCTCGTTATTTTACTTTGATTTTTCTGCCTTTTTTTAAAGGTACTTGAACTGAGGCGGAAACTAAATTGTGCGTACATTTGTGAATGTGTGTGTCTGTGTGTGTTGGGGGAGTATAGTTGTGATAAGGGACAGGGAACTGGAGTGCTAAGAAATAGATTGATGATGTTTTTCTCACCCCAAGCTTCCCTACAAGATTGCCTTCTCTTTCAGCTCTTTAACACCAGCAAGCAACTAAATGTTTTCCCATTTTTATATGTCACAGAAAAATACAAGTGGAATGTTTTGCCAATAAATAAAACAATATTTTGCTTTAGATTATTCTTCTTTTCACTGACATTTTCTGGTTCCTTCCTGTATTGTGTGGTCCTTGTAATGTTTAGCTCTTATTAAAAGGATAAGAAAAGCAGTTAAGGAATAGGACTTTTTCAGAAGACACCACAATTTTATAGGTATAGTCATGTTCATCACTAAGTAACATTTTAGGAATAAGAAAGCACCGTACAGATAAAGTATAATCCTCAATTGCAGCTTTCCTTGTTTTCAGCTTACATTTTTTATTTTGTTACCCATTTTAAATCTAAAAAACTTTACCCCCACCACCCTAACTCTTTTATAATTTAAAAGTCAAATTAAGATGTTATATCTATTTTTTTAAGTAAGGAATCAAGAAAATTTACAATAAAAATACGGTATTAAAGATTCTTATACATACTTGTTGAAACCATATCTAAGTTTCACACGTCTCGCTGGGCATAACCAGTGTTTTAGCATAAATTGCTAATGTTACTTATGTTTATTTCCTGCATAGTCAGTGTTCGAATCGTCATAAGTTAAAGAAAGGAGGGGGTCTAGTGTTAGCCCTCTGTCTTTCTCATGGGTGTAGTTATGGTGAGGGCAAATATAGGCTGTCAAAACTCACAGCAACAGGTAGTTCTTTGACTTTAGAGCCTTTAGTTAATGGCTGCGTTTAGTCCATGAGTGGAAAAATGGGCCAATAAAACATGTTGGAACTGACAGTGTTAATCACAAGACATTTCCACCCCCTTAGTACACCAATGTGGTCCACTGTCACTTAGCATGAAATGAATAACTTTAAGTTCTGTCATCATGGATTCAATATTATTTGTTCTCGTACTGGACATTCCAATAACAATATCACTTGATAAATTCCTCCTTTCCCAACATAAGCATTAAACAAAGGTGTGTGTGCATGTGTGTGTGACAGAGAGAGAAATTATGATGACCGGAGGCATCAGGTGGCCCCCCTCGGTGGCCCTGCGAGCAACATCTGGAACCCGTCCCTTCGTGGTGACATCACACAACCAGCCTAACCTTTGAACCCAAACCGGCTAATTAGCAGCATGTCCCTCCATAACTGCCAGGGTCTTTTTTTTTTTGTTTCTCCATCTTTCTCACCATATCCCCCCTCTCCACCTGTTGCCTTATGTCACAGTGTGTGTGACCGGGGCTCTCAATGTGAAGGTTTTCTAAACACTCTTTGTAAAACAATGTTGCCATTCACATGAAAAGCAGTTAGCGCTGGCAAGTACACGTTTGAATCATGAGTGTTTTACATCAGGGTCTGTGTTTTATTGATGCTCAGGGAAGTAATAAAGGGTTGTGCTTTGTTTTTTGAGCTATTTTAGTTCATCTCCTTCTCCCTGGTGGATCCATGTATCTCAGAGGTGATCATCAATCTACCAGACTCTATTATTACTTTTCCACAGAGTGCTTTAATTTCCAGGCCACCCAGGAGATTAAGCCCCCTCATTGCTCTCTTTCCTCTCCCTCCGTCCCCTCACCTATCTTTTTTCTTTCTCGGTCTGCTCTGTGTAGTGCCTTATCGTTGTTTTCTTTGCAGTCCAGTGAACCTCTTTCCAAATGTGTTCCTCTCTTTTAGATTTTTTTATTTTAAGATGTTTCTCTTTTAAAAATGTTACTGCATTAAGTGTTTTTCAGTATTGTGTCAATTCTATGTCTAAAACATACAGTGCCGGTGCTTGTTTGGATGCACTGTGACACCGGAAGTGAGGGGGTTAAAGGTAAGCTCTCAAGAGACACACCTCTCATCCTTTGCACACGCTTCAGCTGTGCCGGCAAAGGCACACACATTCCCAAGAGATCTGCAGCTTTATCTACACGTGCAACAGCAAATGCAGTCTCTCTCAGTATCACTAGCATGTAGGAATTAATTAAGGATACGAGGTCAGCAACATATACCTGACTATCATCAGTATTAATTTGGTGCAACCCACCGCTTTCCGCTTTAAGCAGCTCCAGAGACTCAGTTGTTTGGAGCATCGGTGTGGAATGATGTGGAAGGCCAAACAGAGGATTTTGGGTGCCGAGTATCCATTACATCAGAGGGGACCAAGGCGCCAGTTTGCCATTTGAGACGTGACACCCCCTTGTCCTTGCACTTTATCCTGTTAACTGGCAAGATGTGCTGAAAGTTACTTGGGCCCTGTAAGTGGAACTGGCTTAAAACAAATACTTGGCTATTAAAACAATACGTAACATAACATCTACTATATAAATGGGTTTGATTTAAGATAATTGATTGATTATTAAGTAAGATACTTGAGTTAAATATGATAGGACCTTTTTAGCAGTATTTATATTTAGAAATGTAAGATTTATGGAGCAAGATAACGTTAAAGTTATTTCTTTATAGAAGACATAAATATTCAAATTTGGCAGTATTTTAATCTCACTATAGTTTATTAGAATACACTTTGTAATTCCAGTTACATATAAGATGATATATTAAAGTCATATTGACCAAAGTTAAGAAAAAAAAAAGCACAAAAAAGTTTGCACAGGTGCAACAAAAATGGGCTAGTCCAACAAATCAAAACACATAATTAAAACCTACCATGAAATATGTTACTTTGTAATAATCGTCTACTATATTTGTGACCATAACAGTTGTGGCAATAAGGATGAACAAAATAAACAGTTTGAAATCTTAAGAAATATCTGTGAATACACAATGAGGTTAAAGCGTTTCAAATGTACACTTTAAAAAATAGGTAAGAATCTTCCTAATTGTTGATTTGACTTACGGTTAAAACAAGCTTTATAATCTGTGTTTTTCTGGGGACCCATCCAGCGTCCCTTGGGGTCCTGGACCACTTCGGGGACCAGATCAACTCCATGTCTCCTCCCAGCATGAGGTAACGCCCTCAACCGTGGGGATAAAAAGTCTGCTCCTCTCTGTTCTGTTCACGCTCACTTTGCAGTTGATGAACTTATCTCTAAGGCGCGCGGTTGTTCATTCCTGTCCAGCCACAGCTTCCAGCTCCCATGTTGTAAGCCCGCTGCTTTTGTTCACCATGTCCACCGGGTCTCTCAGCGATGTCGACGACGAGCTCCTGGACGGCATCCTAAAGTTTGGCTCTTCCAGTAAAGACTCGAACGAGAGCACAGAAGAGAGCTCCAACTGCGAGGGCGCAAACGATGGGCCGGGCAAGAAACGGAAGAAAGCGTCTCGGAAAAAGGCATCTAAGGGTGTGGCACAGCAGGAGGGCAAGCATGGGCAGAGGAACGCAGCCAATGCCCGGGAGAGAGCAAGGATGAGGGTCCTGTCCAAAGCCTTCTCCCGGCTGAAGACCACCTTACCCTGGGTACCATCCGACACCAAGCTCTCCAAACTGGACACTCTGCGCCTGGCGTCCAGCTACATCGCGCACCTCCGGCAGATACTGGCCAACGACAAATATGAAAACGGATATATCCACCCCGTTAACTTGGTGAGACTGGGTGGAGGGGAAACTGATAGTTTATTTATGTTTAAAAATAAATGTATGAGAGAGGAAACTTTAAAGTGAAGTTTAAAAGTTAGAATTACAGGCTGGAAATGTAAGCCAAATTGAGCATTTCAGCATTTTATTGTTTTACCCTATACTATTTAAGACTGATATATATATATATTTTAATTTGTTTTTTCAGGCTACACCAATTTATATATTTATGGTTTTACCTGGGTTGCAGGCTGCTGCTATAGGCCTTATTTGCTTGATAGAAGGTGATAAATGTGGGTGATAGAGTGAAGCAGGTGCATGAGAGGGGAAAAGCAACAATTCATGTTAGGTGACTTTTTTTAGGCCAACATACCTACCTTTTTACGTACCTCTGTTTAAGATTAAGTGTTACCATAAAATATATTTACAGGCCACAAATGAATGAGGTTTACAATTATGTTATGCTAAAAATGTCTGATGCAAGATTTGGCCTTACAATGTTTATAATAGAACAACAAATAGATTAATTAACAATTTGTCAATTGGCATTGCAGATCTTGTGATTGCAAGTTTATTGTTAAGTCGATCGCATAATGATTTTTAAAAGAATGTAATGCATGAACGTCTCGTCATAGTCCATCCCTGCCCAGAATGATTATGCTGACCTGATCTCTGGAGGTGATAAACTGACACAGGTTTATTTTCCCCATGTAATTACTTGATGAATTAATATTCTGAGACACTGCTTGCCTTAATTGATTGTATTCCCCCCCTCCCGCAGACGTGGCCTTTCATGGTTGCAGGTAAGCCGGAGAACGATTTGAAGGAGATGCTGAACACAACGAGGTTATGTGGAACAACGGCGTCTTGACGAAACTGAGTAACACTGATTTTCCAAGACAAAACAAGAAACATTGTGACTGACATGAGCGTCTCATCTCCGCAGACTTTGAGTGGGAATATCAGAGAGAATATTATCTCTTTTTCGTTCCCGTAAAGACAAGTTGAATTTTATTTAAATGCATTATGTCACCAATTGTTGTCTTTGCTGGTCCAAAGATAAACTGCGTGCTTCAAATTGCTTTTTTATACTCTTCAGACGCATTTGTTTTTTTTACTCATGCAGGCCTGTTGTAACGGCTTCATTATGAAGGATGTGCACATGAAACATGTCCACCGTCTCAAATGGTTGAACAGATTACATGTATATAAAATATATTTGTTTCACTTTTACACCTTGAGTATTGAATGTATTTTTTTTATTCCGTTCTGTCTGTTTTATTTCCGTGTGTGGGCCAATGCTTTGACCTAGTAACCCCTTCTTATCAGTCCACTCCTTCAGAATAGCAGAACCTGAGCACCAACGAAGCATCAGCGCAGATAAGTCTTCTCTGTTGTTTCTAAAAGATAACAGTGGACGTTGTTGTCATTACATAAACAAACGTTTTCCTTCGAAGATTATTTGAGACCCTTAACACAGTTAGTGCTCTTAGTTTAAACACTTCAAAAAAGAGTTTACCACCCTGCCAATTGTATTGATGGATGAAGGAGAAGGGAACTGCGTAAAAAGGTATCTATACGCAGCTAATAGCCTACTGATGTACATTTAAATATATATCTTAAGCTTTTAATTTATTCACTGATAACTACACAACTTCACACGTTTATTTCTAAAGAAAGTTCTAAATGAGTATCGAATGAGAGTTGAGAAAAATTACAAATGTCATTGACTGATGTGCACTGATTGGATAGCCTATTGAGGATTAAACCAATCAGCAGCGCGATTTGTTAGAGGTAAGAAAATATTTGTGACATTATGAAAGTTGTAGAAAAACCTGCGGGCTGAGCTTCAATCCCGCCCAGACCAGTTGTTTTAATTCGCTCGGGTTATGACCGCTTTGTTTACATCACGCCGACAGTTATTTATGCAGTCTGACACACCGCCCCTCTCTTTCTCTCTCTCTCTTTTTTTAACACGGGATGCCTTTCATTTCTCCCCCTTCTGTCTGTCTCCATACATGTTTTACGTGCTCAATCAAATGCAAACATCATGCTATACCTGCCATACACATTTAAACTTGCTATACACACACATTTGTGTATTTTTCTTAAAGAGAATCAACATTTCTTTGCATAAAAAAAGGAAATGTTGATGTGCATGTACTTGTATTGTACATTTAATTTTATTCTATCCACTTCATAACATGATTGACAATGACCAGCTACAGTTATAGTTTCTAAATGTTACAAGGTTACAGACCAGTCAAGATTAAATATATACTTGTCTTTATTTAAATGTGTATATTCAATCTGGGCCTAAAATACCTCATCGTCCCCCTAAATGTTGCTTTTACAGTATTGCCTGATTAAGGATTATCCAATAATCTAATACTGATTTGAGCCATTCAACTCCATAATAATCTGCTTTTGATCTCATTTACCCAACAACTCCTGTGTATTTTTACTTCAAGTTTCAAATGCTGGAATCTATATTGTATTGGAGTCATTTTAGATAAGGAAGTTGTTATAGACAAGATCAGAATCAGAATACCTTCAATCGTCCCACAGAGGGGACATTTTCATTTTTACAGCAGAAAGAGCCAAAGACAGCTTAATATTACACCAAGATACAAAACAATATATATACAAGAATCACATGAGACCTGAATATATCTGCTACCAACTGCGAGCAAAAAACAAACAAAGTCAACTTAATTATTTTTATGGTAATTAACTAAGCTACCAATGCAAGTCTCATTCATCATTTACTAATGTTAGTTTGAAAATGATGCTATCTCAAGGTCAACCTTTTTCTCAACTCTCAACAGCATGGTCTTCACAAACGTATATTTTCTTAGTCGTCATGGAGCTTATTATTGAGGCTCATGTGCTAATTTTATATAACTCGTCATTAGCTGTACTCTTCAGTGACTGGATGGAGGTGGTTGACTTTAATCACACTTACTAGATCACTTCACTTGAAGCATTAGAAAAGGAAAACACCAAGTGTCCTTTAATAGGAACAATAAGATGGAGTGCTGCATTAATAATGAGTCCCACCGACATCTCTTCAAGGACCCTCACCTAATACATCAGCTGTGGCGTGGCAGGGGCCTCGCCGCCACCTCAAAGGGACCACCGTGGAGAAAATAAACTTGGCCGCCTCTTTGCTGGGGCCAGCTGCAGAGAGATAGAGAGAAAGAGAGATAGAAAAAGGGAGGGAGGAGACTGCATGAGAGCAGGGCCGGGATTCCCATACTTGCTAATTGTTTTGTTGGACGGATGCCCAACTGTGATGTGAAAAAGGTCCACAGACTGAGGAAAGAAAAGGAAAACAAATCTCATTGTGTTCCATCATGTTTCCCATCTGCCCTCATGGTTTCTGCTGATCACTTGATAGTTGAATCATTTTTTTCCGGGGGTGACTTGGCTAATGCAGTATGATAGTGTTAAGAATATAATAAACAGTTTTCATTTAGTTTGTATTAAATCTCACTGTCTGTTTATTCAGAAATATTGGATAGATATATGTAGCAATGAAGAAACATAAACAGCTGGTCTTTTGTTATTTTTGAAGGCCTAATTAAGCAGAAAACAGCACATCACTTCTCTTTTGATGCATTTCCATATACATGTCATTCTATTCCAATTTTCTCCCAAGGCCCAACCCTAACACAGCCTGCTGTTCATGCAGTAACCTAACACTGCCATCTTCTGGACAAAGTATAAAGGTGTTTTTGGGATCGCTTGGGACCTGCTTCGCACTCTATCCTAGGAATCAGCTCTCTACAGTATTTTGGACCAGCTTTGAAGCTTGTCCTTCTAAAGCGCTACTTATAAAATCAGCTTTGTATTGTTGTTTTTTTGTTTGTTTATTTGATTGTTTAGGACATGGGAGGCCTGTAGAGCAAATCTATGTAATAAATGACAAATCTTATTGGCAAAACACTCATTTCAAAATAATAAATCATTGGTTTTGTTCAATTATAATGGATTGTTTTCATTTCATTTCCATCTTTATTTCAAACAGATGAAGAAAAATAAATCTTAAACAGAATACCGTTTTGTTAAAACAGTATTTTCTTAGATAAATCGTCAAACAATATTTATTTATTCAACAATATTTATAATAATAGTAGTGTCTGAACAGGAGCAGGAGAAAGCAAATGCTGATTAGGTTTACTGGTGCTTAATAATGTTTACTGGTTTTAATGAGAAGCATGGCGACCTTCTGCTCATCTTCATGCATCTCTGTCTCACTCAGCCTGCTTCCATGGTCCTGAGCTCCACCCTCTGCTCCACCACCATGTCTCTCTGCATCCTCAACTCAGTCCAAATGTCGGGGCCGGTGTTGGTTTGGTCACTGGGCCCATCTGCTGTTGTTTCAGAGTCCAGAGGTTTTGTAAGTCACAAAATGGACTAGTTTGGTCTCCACTATTTCATTTGCTGGGACATCATGAGTGTTCAAAACGAACAGGCAGGGCAGCAAATCCGGCAAAAATAAACAGGTCCTCATTCTGCTATATATTGATGCCTCGACGGTGAAAGATCGAAATGAATGATGTCTTTTTATAAGCAACATACAGAGCTTATTTTATTTTTTGGGGGATATATGGAAAAAGTAAGGGGTGGCACAAAGATAAGTTGAGACATGTGAAGCAGGCTGCTCTTCAAGGTCATGTGAAAAACCCCAGATGATGTTTCAGTGTGGAGGGTTATACTGTATTGTGGTGGTGGTGTTTGAGGACATACCAATAGTATTATACAATAATAAAACAAGTAGCATCTTTCAGAGTTTGGCTGCCAGTTTTTGGGTCTGCAATCGAAACGTGGGCAAAAATTACTTAAAAAATGGTTGAAGAAGGTGCTCTAGCAGGTATACTTTCATTTATATATGTATGGGTGGCTTTGGTGTTCCTAGTGTTTTTGCAAATGTTTTTAAAAATGCAAGCTGTTATTTGTATATTTTGTAGCTGATTTTTCTATTCATTTCACAAGCAGTGCATGGCATCTCTCCTATGTATTTCTTTAACAATCGGTTAACCAGTTTGTGTTTTGTAATCAGAGACCCTGCCAAATTGCGTATCATAAACACACGCTGCTGCTCTCAGGACAAAGGTCAGCTCAATACCTGTCACTCTGTGGAAAGAAAGTAACCGAGCCGCACATGTATCTGTTTTATGCATGTTTTTTGTCAAGAAGAATATTACTGTTTCAAATAAAAGTATATTTTTATGATGATGACTTGACATTACAAGACCAGACATTTTGGCCAGCAGAGGGCAGCATTACAACAATAATGAGACACACAACTTTTTGTTACTGCACTCAGGACTGGTAGTATGGATGAAATGTAATGGGTGAATTTGACATGAAACCCCATCATGACCAGCTCCCTCAGTATTTTGGGCAAACATTTCAATGCAAAGTGTATATTTAACTTTAAGATTGCACACCGAGGCCCAACACTTTTTCCAAAAGGGGACAACATTTTTAATCGTCTACCTCGTAAGAGTTGAACCAGCAGGTGGCAGCAGAAGACTCCCTATAAGAAACGTCAATAACAGCAGCAAGAGGAAGACATAGAGGGAATGTAGAAATAAAGACACTTTATCATCTTTGAAGATTAAGGAACAACATAAAATGATGACAAGGTGCTGTGACTGGAGCACATGAACTTGACACTCAACTTGATGAGCTTTTTGGCAAATAACTGTGGCTGTGACTATCCCACTAGTTGAGTGTGTTGGACATCAGTGGGTTGCTTTAAAGTATGTAAAACCCCAAGCTCATCATGCATTCAAAAACATTGCTGAGGTAAGAGAACAGCTGATGATGGTGTCAATTTGTATCAGATGGTATGGCAGGCTGGCACAGCGGCTACCATCCAGAGCAGAGATGCCAAAGATAGCTGCGGCCTACCCAGATCACATGTGTATTGGCATGCTCATACTTGTGTGTGTGTGTGTGTGTGTGTGTGTGTGTGTGTGTGTGTGTGTGTGTGTGTGTGTGTGTGTGTGTGTGTGAGTGTGTGTGTGTGTTGACATCAGTTTGTGCTTGTTAAAAGGAGCACAGCAGGTGCCTGCCATGAGACTTGTGGCCTTATCGTAATTTCCGTTGTCATCCATTCAGCAAACTATCCATCTTAAGCTCATTCAGTCTTCTTAAAGGCACAAAAGGTAATTTGAAATAGAATTCTTTGAGGATTTTTGTCCTTAATCCGAGATGAATTAAAGCAGTAGTCTTTGTACTGTTCAAAGCATTGAAAAAATGACTTTAAAATGAATCAGCTACATCTTATAAATAAAACAATACCTCACAATATGCTTGCAAAACTACTATGAAACTCGTTCTATTTGCCCTCATTCTTAGCTATGTTTTATTAGTTTTTTGTTTACCGTTGATGCTGTAGCAGTTTTGCCGTCAGTTCATCACACACAGTATCAATTTATAAGAATAATCATAATGTCATCTGGAGGAAAAGGCTTAAAAGCATCGCAACTTTTCATATTGAACAGAACTTGTGATGCGTAAATATGCACACACACATAGGACAGATGAATATCCATCACTGCCCGGGTGCTTTCAACCATTCTCTTCCGTCTGAGCCACAGCACATGAACAATAAATGTCACTGTGAAATGTTTTTGTCTCGAGCCTTGAAGTACTCGCTCGCACACACACAGATTTATGTTGCCTAAAGTACTTTACACTCAGCGGACTGTTAAGGAATGTGACCTTAACACAGTGGCTGTCAGCCCAGGCTTTGGTGATTATGTTACAATAAATAAAATCACTAATATGCACCTTCTAACCTGCACCAAGAGTCCAGTCGTAAGAGGTACTCAAATATTTTATTCAAGTAAAAGTAGCAATATCAGAGTGAACAAATGTGAATTTAAAAGTGTAAGCAGAGCAACAAAGTATAAGTGCCCATCATACAAGATGGCCCATCTTAGAAAGATATACTCTATGTGATATTATTGGATTAATACAACATAACTTTATTGTTGGAGCTGTTCAATGTGGCTAACACCTTATTAACTGCTGGATAACTTTGCCTTTAACTATAATTTTAAAAAAAGTAAATGATTAGTTTATTTATATTGTGTACTATCAATATAAATCTGGTAAAAAAAAAAGGTTAAAATAAATGTAGTGGGCTAAAAAGTACAAGACTTGCATAGAAAAGGAAGTTGAGTAAAAGTATGAAGTACCATAAAGCGGTAAAGTACCCTCAGTACCTTTCTTAAATACAGTTCTTGAGTAAATGTACTAGTTTTATTCTACCACAGTGTAGGAGACAGGAAAACAAACTAAGGTATATAAAGTTTAATTTTCAATAGAGAGAAGTCATTTTAGTCATAGCCTTGAACTGCTAAGCTTGTAAAACGCTGTATTGTAATTGGATGGTTTAGGGCTTAGGGAATGTTCATAGTGAAATGCAATTTGGGATCAATGAGCATACAAAGGGTAAAGGAGGTCATGATTAACTCTCACACACACGCACCCAAAACACACACATTCTGTAAGGGCAGTGTTAGTAGAAGGAAGGGGCGCCTGACTAAATTATGTTTTCCCAGGTGGGCACAATTACCTGTGTGTGTGTGTGTGTGTGTGTGTGTGTGTGTGTGTGTGTGTGTGTGTGTGTGTGTGTGTGTGTGTGTGTGTGTGTGTGTGTGTGTGTGTGTGTGTGTGTGTGTGTGTGTGTGTGTGTGTGTGTGTGTGGGTGTGTGTGTGTGTGTGTGTGTGTGTGGGTACATGCATGTGTGTGTCTGTATGCATAAGAATTATCGGCATGTTGTTTTTAGAGGATTCAGGTCCATTACAATTAGGAAGACATGAATCAAAGTCAGACCTCCACAGAACACTCACAGGTAGAGAGCGCTCAGCTGAGCGGTGGAGAGTCAGACAGTGTCCTGATGCTTTTCTTATTATTATCACTTAGAATAATACCGTGCAGACAACTATGATATCCAAGCAGCGTCCCGGGTTTATTGAACAAGTGGCTATTCATTCGCGGTTAGAGCAGAGCACTCACAAAGCCAGAGGGAGCAGGAGGATGATGGGTCACTGCATAGGGGAGCAGAACACAAGCTCTCACTGTTGAGTCATGGAGTTTATGAGAAGCCGAGGCTAATCCTTGGTGACTCTCTGTGTGTATGTGTATTTGGATAAAAATCAAGTGCCAGTGTGGATGCATATGCAGGATTTTACTGAGGGACTGATACCAACACCTGCTTTAGTGCTAATCAAATTGGTGAATGTGTGCGCCTGCGACCTTGTGTGTGCACTTGTGAACTAGTGAACGTGTGTCTCATTATAAGCTAAAATCACTCACAGGTGACTTTGTTTATTTGATCTCAATTAAGCTTCCACATCTTCCAACATGGAAAAGTTGGAAGTCCTTTTCTATAACTCCAAACAACGCTCCAACGATTGTGGTTAAAAAGCCTGATGAAGAAAAGGAAAAGGAGGAAAAGGAAACATTGATTTGTTAAAAATGGGCCCGCCCTGATGGCTGTAACAACTCCATTTTTATCCACACTCCACCAAAAAGGGGAACACCTCAGAATACCGAGCACACATGGGCTCAATTATTTTCCCAAGGAATTCCGCAGAAAATAAAGTCGGCAATAAGGAAAATATTCCTCTAATCTGGGGTCTTCCTCAAGCTGGGTGTGAAGGAAATTTAGGGGGTCCTCCTTTTAATTGGGTCCAGATTCGACCACCCTATTGAACCAGGGCCGGGACAGTTTTTTTAGTGGGGTTATTTTGTAGGAAAAAAAGAAAATCGACTACCTTACTTTAAGAATAAATGTCAGATTTTTCTGAGGGGGTTTCTGCAAACCAGATCAGACTGCCCAGTGTTATAGGAAGCAGATGGACAAGAACAAGGAAAGAAAACAGTGAGTCCCATAAGAGAGGAATAGAGAGGTTCGCGGTGGAACATAGAAAGCGTTAGCATCACAGAAAGTTGAGGATGTGAAAAGAGACAAACTGTTCTTAAGTCTCAATCATATTAATCAGAAGGAGTGACTGTAAGAATGAAATGAAAGTATATTGGACAGTAATTTTTCAGGTTTCTTATTGAGTTGAGCATACAAATTTGCATGTTTGACACCATGAAAAATCCTAATCTCCACACACTCAGACTAACAGTCACACACACACACACACACACACACACACACACACACACACACACACACACACACACACACACACACACACACACACACACACACACACACACACACACACACACCTGTATTTAGACAGATTTATCTGGTGAGTAAAGAGACGCAACTCTCAAAGGCACCTTTCTTACAATGAAAGCTTTAAGAGGCCGGTGTGAGGAAAGTATATTAGTGCAATTCACTTAAACAGAACTTTTATCTTGTAAAAGTTCTGTTTGAAGAAATTAAAACACCATAAAGTTTTAAAGGACTGACAAACTAACAAACATTTGTTCTCTGTTATTGTAGAGTTTAGGTAGTAAAAAGCAGCATGGGGTGGGCAACAAGTCAATACCAGTGAGGAAATCTGCTTTGTTTTCTTTCATTTTTGTTGTATTGTGCTTTGTTCAAAACACTTTGCTTTTCCAATTTAACAGTCTATTTTTTGGGCAGTTCCAAAACCTGAAACTGATTTAATAAAACTTAGCTGAAGGTCACTAAAAGTTTTATTTGTAGGAAAAACAAGCACCCCTGTGCCTTCATTCTGATTACATCTGTATTTCTCACACAATATCCTGTCAGCTACATTTTAGTATAGTTGTTCACCAACTCATTACAACGTAATACCAGCCATGATCTAAGTTTAACAAGACATCAATTAAAAAATTCAACATGCTGAAAAAATGTAACAAAATGTAAAATATGAATGCTTCTGACTCCGTCACACCAAGTGTTATTGATATCAATGGCGTGGTTTTTTTCCTTTTCATTTCTAAATGTAAGCAAGCAAGATTTCTTTTTAATTCAAAACGATTGTACTTTATGTTTGGTGCGTTGCATTTTTGACATTTATTTAACATTCTTTATCTACCTCCCCAAAAAAGCAAAGGTTTGCATCGATAAAAAGACAATTGTCCAAATGTTTTTGGAATAAATTGACCATTAGCGTCTAAGCTAGCGAGCATGCTAGCTATACAGCCATGTCCAAGAACACCAATTTCATTGGAGCAGATACATTTTTTCTGCATGACTTCCAACTCTGTTAACTAAATACAAATGCAGAGTAGATTAAGGGCTAGTTTTGAAAATTCACACAGTGACGGATAAACATGATCCATAGGTTTTAAATATACACTTAAGGTTGAATGCGAAAAAGAAAGAAGAGGCACTTTTACTGGACCGCACAAGTTGAGATCAGTGTGTTGAGAGCAGGCTGTCTGAGGGAAAAACACCACCTACTCAACCATTCACTTCACCCTCACCCTCCATCCCCTTCTTTCTCTCTAGATGCCATTTGTCCACCTTGGTACTCTGATGCCCTTCCGGAGAGCCAGGTATCAGCTTTCTTCCCCAGCGGCCCCAAGCTCCCTCCACCATGCATTTTTAATGGACACACTCGTGCAGCGGACAAATGATTTTTATTTTTGACAGGGGAGGGCTGGCTCCAGTTACATAGGGATGTGGATCGAGGGAGCGAGCATGCATCCAAGTGTGCATGATAAAATGTGAAAAAAAATGCTCACACACACACACACGGACACGACTGGACAAGAAAGTTAAAAATGACCCAGTATCCGCCAAGTACAGATCAGATCTTTCCTAAAATTCACAAAGATGACTTTATTAAACCGAAATACGCACAGTGCATACACACACATCTTACATTTGCCATAAAGTGGTTGATTAATTCACCACTTGGATTATGATGGGCTGAAGTCCAGTATGATGAAAGAGGCAAGAAGCCCACCAAGGCCTTCATTAAACCAGGATTAGAGCCAGTCTAAACCCATTAACTCTGGCTTAAAACCACTTTAATTCCAATCAAATCAGAATTACCATTCACACTGTGAGACTATGTGCATCTTACACAATGTGACAGCAGCCGGTTAAACAGTCTAGCCATGTGTGTGTGTGTGTGTGTGTGTGTGTGTGTGTGTGTGTGTGTGTGTGTGTGTGTGTGTGTGTGTGTGTGTGTGTGTGTGTGTGTGTGTGTGTGTGTGTGTGTGTGTGTGTGTGTGTCTGTGTCTGTGTCTGTGTCTGTGTGTGTCTGTGTCTGTGTGTGTGTGTGTGTGTGTGTATGTTACATTATAATCTCTCCAGCACTGGCTTTGCCCCTGGACGGTGAGCTCCAGAGGGGGACATTTATTACATAGTACGCTTGATAGAAACTATAGTGTTACCAATAAAGGCATATTCCATTTAAGAGCAGTAGAGGGGAAAGGAACAGAGATGGTTTGAGACTTGAGCTGAGATTATACCGGTATAGGGCGTCACAAAAATTAAATTAAGGGAAGAGTTAGAAATATTTGGAAAAATGCTTGTTGGATTTTGTTTTAAACAGTTAGAGAAGAAGATCATTAGCACTCCAGATCTGTTTACAATAGGTGCTTAATTTGATGGACATTTCCTGATAATTGAATAGAAACTCGCCTTTCATCTTTATTTTCTTTTGCCAATTTTAATAAAACTTTGGCTGGATTTGAGCAAGTTTTTACTGGAAAGAAACTGTTAAGACATGTGAAAATGCATCACATTTAAGTTAATATGTGCATTATGTTTTTCTACTGTTTATCTTTGTTGGTATTATAGTTTTTAAAGAAGATTTGGATTGGTTTAATGGCCAGTTGAGAAAATCAACATCTTTATAATCCCATCAAAAGCAGCAATAGCATACTTATACTCTAAGCCTGTTTAAAAGGAGAAGTATACATACGTTAAGTAAATGTAATTTGTTACTTTCCACCTCTTGAGAGAGGAAATGATGGGGAGAGCGAAAATGTTAGGCAGGTTAGCAAAAAGAGCATTCCCAGGTGTGACCACAGCATTCCCTCCATACACTTTAGCAAACCACTTGTGTGTGTATGTGTTTTTATGTGTGTGTGTGTGTGTGTGTGTGTGTGTGTGTGTGTGTGTGTGTGTGTGTGTGTGTGTGTGTGTGTGTGTGTGTGTGTGTGTGTGTGTGTGTGTGTGTGTGTGTAGGTCTGAGGTTTTTAGCTCGTAGCCAAACTGGAGCTGAAGTTCAGTCCTGCAGCCAATAACAACAACTCCTAACTCAAGCATGCACACCCATTCACACACAAACACAGACTTGGTTAAACACATTTGCACTCAGAGAGGTGACAAGTGAGAAAATGATTTTCATTTGGACAGACATTCATTTTGAAAATATTTGAAGAAAAAGTCACTTTATCCAGGGTGACAGAATGACGGTGTCCTTGAAATAACTTTGTCAGCGTTTATTGTTGGAAAGTATATGTGTGTTTTGGGCTGTGTGAGTGAGTTTGTAGCAATGAACGTGTGTGAGGCCTTAAAGCTTTCCTGTCGGTATGTTAGGACATTAGCTCAGTTTCACTGTTTGCCCCCTTTTTGTAATCCTCTCGCTCCGTTATAATCTTCAATGTGGAGCCAGCAATGAAAGAGACTTGGCTTGATATCTGCTGAAAGTGTTTGTGCACACACATATGTAATATATCATCAACTATTTTTGCATGCATTAATACTGAATATATATATATATATATATATAGGTGTGTGTGTGAGTGTGTGTGTGAGTGTTTGTATGTGTGTGTGTGTGTGTGTATGTGTGTGTGTGTGTGTGTGTGTGTGTGTGTGTGTGTGTGTGTGTGTGTGTGTGTGTGTGTGTGTGTGTGTGTTTGTATGTGTGTGTGTGTGTGTGTGTGTGTGTGTGTGTGTGTGTGTGTGTGTGTGTGTGTGTGTGTGTGTGTGTTTGTATGTGTGTGTGTGTGTGTGTGTGTGTGTGTGTGTGTGTGTGTGTGTGTGTGTGTGTGTGTGTGTGTGTGTGTGTGTCTGTGTCTGTGTGTCTGTGTCTGTGTGTAATGTGAGCCTCTCTGTGACACAGCAGTTGGCAGATAGAGGGGACTAAGTTACCCAAGCTCCCTTGGGGTATCCACATTGTAGAGGGCTGTCTGGGGCACCGCAGTGGTATGTATAGGTGAGTGTGTGTTAGTGTGGGTGTGTGTGTGTGTGTGTGTGTGTGTGTGTGTGTGTGTGTGTGTGTGTGTGTGTGTGTGTGTGTGTGTGTGTGTGTGTGTGTGTGTGTGTGTGTGTGTGTGTGTGTGTGTGTGTGTGTGTGTGTGTGTGTGTGTGTGTGTGTGCATGTGTGAGTACTTCAGTTGGTAAGGAAACATGATGGTTTAGGGATGACAGAAATGGAGGATGACTGCCTAAGGCATAAAAAGATGAGGAATACATTTAGGGGCATGAATTAGACAGAGTATGAGAAGGACAGAAGAATAGCAAGAGAGAAACAACTGAAAGAGGATTTGTCAACTACTACAACTACAAAAAAACGGTCAAAATAAAAACGGAGCACTGGAAGACATTGAGAAAAGATATCAAAGTGAACATAAAAGTAGGAAATGGGTCCAAAAAGTATATTGTTAAGTTTCTGTATATCTGTGGATAACAACATTGGTTGTAATTATGTTTTGAAAAAAAATCTCAAAGGGGTGTTTTAGGTAAACACATTTTTTTCTATGAATTTAATTCCTTGATAACATTTGCTAACCTTCCAGGTAAAAATATGGGTGATGATAAAAAATACCTCTTTGAATTTGAATAATCTGTTTCTTTTGATAATATATATTTATTTTTGTTAAAAGTACCGTATATTTGAGTGGAAGTGCTGCATGAGAGGATACAGAGTTTGCCTTGATGTTAAAGGCTTAAGACAGGAGCAGCTGTTGGATGTGACCAAACAGATGGCACAGGTATGATTCCCACACACACATGCACACACACACACACACACACACAAACACACACACACACACACACATCGACTCACCTGATGTTATGCATTAGGTATGCAAACCCACCTGTCGGTGTAAGATATGAATGAACAAGGATAGCATATAATGGCTGTTTTACATACCCATTATCTGACTTTCTCTCCATCCTCTCCCCCAGCCTTGTTCTCTCTCCATCTCCCTCTCACCGCCTGCTCCATTCAGCATGAGCTTGTTGTTTGAATGAGAGGAGCGGACCACCCTGGGGAGAAATGGGGGAGATCACATTACCCCCAAAAATGTAGAGGGCCTACAAAAGCGCCATGAGACATCAGGGTGAGGGAGAGAGGGCGGCAGAGAGGGAGAGAAATAGGAGAGCACATGAAAGAGTGCATTAGTGAGGGGGGAGGGAGAGATTGATTGGGATGGAGGGATGAGGGAATGGATAAAGAGAGGTGGAGGTGAGAGAAAGAATGGGTGAAGCAGGGTGAAGAACTTTCTTTTTAATGATATGTATTTACGCTCTTGAATTCAGCATACTTTGTTCATACACCTCCCTTTTTTCTGCTACACTAAAGTCAGAGTAGAAATGCAAGATGTCAGGCATAAAGGTTTGAACCGAAACCCCAAAGGATCCAAATGTATACTGTATATATTTGTTTGATCCTACCAATAACTACATTGATTACAAATCATATTAATGCTGAGATAATGTCCTAAACATAATGAGCAATCTTTTAAATGAACATTCTAGCAAAGTTACAAAACGTTCAGAATTTGCAGTGTCTTCAAAATGCTGACAGACCAAGTATTTAAATAGTTTACCCTTAAATGTCCACTCTTAAAGGAACACAAAGCTGAAACAATTGTGATGTGGTTTTGATAGGAAATACAGACAAATATCTCCTAAAACATCACCTTAAATTATTTAGTTTACTATCATGACATTTAATCTAAAAACCAACCACAATTCTCCTTACTGCGTTTATTGACTTTTAAAACTTGTGTACACTGCACATCAGCAAACAGATACATGATGGCACATCCGTGGCGTAAACCATTCAATCCCATTTACTTCCAAATGTCAAATTTACGATGCGGGGTAGGTTTTGTAATTCAACGTTGGCTTATTGTATTTGCAGTACAGTAGCTTTTCAATTTGATGAAGAAATAATAAAGAACCTTTAGGTTTTTTTTTGACTCATACACACATTTTGAACCGCGAACCACAGTGATGGCTATCGAGAGTATCTAATGTATACCTGTTGATTCAGCAAGACAGACATGTATTATTAATGTGCTAACTATCCTGTATGACTCAGCAACATAATTGTAGATGTGAAATAGTAGCTGAATGGAGCCCGATAATGGATGAGAGGGATACAAGAGGTAAAGGCCTTCTTCTGAATAATGCTGTCAAAAGGAAGTGATTCACTCATAAGCCTTTTCACTGAATTCCTCTTCTCATCTCTAGCAGAAGTAAATGCATCCTTTACAGAGGCTGCAGTTTCCGATAAATGTCCTCAGGAGGCGCTGTGAGTCAGGGCGTTTGGATTTATGTGCAGTCCTATCGCCTTCATTGACATTTAATGATAATTATAACTTGGGTCACACCAGGGGCAAATGCACACACACTTACTAATGCCACACACACACACACACACACACACACACACACACACACACACACACACACACACACACACACACACACACACACACACACACACACACACACACACACACACACACACACACACACACACACACACACACACAGCCTGGTTAAAAACTTGAAGACATTAGCGGTAACTTGATGCTGAGTGAGTATTGATCTACTCTCAGGGGGCTTGGAGAGTGAGAGAACACTAGACAGCACTTTATCACAGCAGTTGACCATCTATGCTGGCCAGTGCAAGTGTGTGTGAGTGTGCATGTTAGAGAGCAGACGATAGAGCTTGCACAAATTATTACTACTCACTATTTATATTCTGCAGAACATACTAATAGGATCTTAACTGTCAAACCTATCTTTGAAATCCAGTCTCATTTTAGGCATGCAAAATCTAAAATTGTACTTCATTCATACTAAAAAGATGACTTCCTTTTCCTTCCTTTATTTCCTAATTTCCTCCTTCCTTCCTTCACCCACTATTCCAATATCCTCTTGTGAGGTCCTGACTGACACATTCAATCTGTATCTATAACATTATACAGACCAGACTGAGTAGTAATCAGGCTCTGTGTGTGTGTGTGTGTGTGTGTGTGTGTGTGTGCGTGCGCGTGTGTGCGCGTGCGTGCGCGTCTGGCGAGCGAGCGTGAATGCATGCATGTCTGTGTGGGTGTGTGTGTGTGTGTGTGTGTGTGTGACCAGTAGGGATTTCATAATTATGATTGCTGAGGACACGTGCTGCTCAAATTCTTCAATGATTGCCTCTAAACGAAACATAAATGCCAAACAAAACAATAAACCCTTCGAGAGAGAGAGAGAGAGAGGGGGAGAGAGAAATGACAACATCATATACTTGGAGTCTGTTTCTTGAAGATATCCAGACCACAATAACATGAGCTAAAAGTGACCAAAAGGGACCTGAAAACAAGGAGCAGATGGAAAAACAACCACATAAAAGTGCAAGTGTGCTTTCATGCGTCTGTTCTTGTATTTAAACATTGCATCACACACTGCACTCATTAAGAACATGATTGTGTCTCATTTCTGGTTACATTTTATGATTGTTTTCACACAGGTATCCTCTTCTCAGCCCTCCATCTATATTTCAAAGTTTTTACTCATCCCTGACACTTTGTGTTCTCCTCAGAAGCCAAGCCAAGTCAAACTATAGCTGCTTGTCCAGACAGATAGTCACTGTATGTCTTTTGTCTCAAACCCCCGGGCCATTGTACGTCTCTGTTTGTCTTGTAAAATGTGTCTCTTTTTTTATATCTGCTTGCTGTTTTGGCTCCGCTTCAGAGTCATCCTCGGGAGATGTTTCACCTTTAAACTCTCCATTCTGTTTCCTTCTTTTCAGTGTCTTTGTCTCTAACATGATAATGAGCAGCACACCCTCATAAAGTACCTATATACACAAATGAATATGCACCCATGTACAGTACAAACAAACAAAAATCTTTGCTATGCCTTTTAGCTTCATTTAAGCACTGATGTTAACTGTGATTGATTGTCTTTTTAATGTTTTAGGACAAAAGTCATTTCCATAAGGTTACAAAAACAATGTTGAGCGCTTTGAAATTCTTCAGATTAATGTGTTTATTTCATATGATTAGTAGAAAAACGGTACTTTCAGTAAAAAATAACATCTGACGTATTCTGCTCAGTGGCTCCTTGGTGCTCTCTGGTCAACATCGAATGATTGATCGTTCAAAGGGGGATTTTCGAGAAAAAAAAAAGTTGGATACTCTGGTGCGCCGTAATTCCTTTGAGCTAAAGTAATGCTCTGTATAGGAAGAATGATGATTTGTAGAGAGAAAACTAAAATAAATAAAAACCAGCAAAATGTGAAATCTGCCATATTATTGCTCAGTTGCATTGAAGGTAGCCCTTAGGGATACATTATATTCACACATACGCCAAGAAACCACAGACCATTACGTTTGTGCAATACCATCAAATATCCAGTTTTGACATTGGACGAGTTATCATTCAAGCTGACACCTTTGTCTTAATTCTTGATTCTTTAATGACAGACTTTTCAAAATGATCTTAATCTGGCCAAAAAAAACATCTAAATGAGTTAAAATGTTGTGTCAGACAGTCCCTGATCCCCAACGTTTATTAGCCCTGAGAAAACTGGACTTGACTGAGAAAACATGGAGAGGATCCCAAATTGAACGAGAGACACTTGTACACCCCTTTCTTCCTCAGTGTTTTCTTCTCTCAATCCTTTTTTCTCTTTTAATTTGGCCCCTCTGTTTATTTTTCTTCATTCTTTCATTAGTTGAAAAAACATTGCAGGCATTCCAGCTGTAATACCACTGAGATTCAGTGTCAGTGTGGGGATTCAGAGTGTGTGTGTGTGTGTGTGTGTGTGTGTGTGTGTGTGTGTGCTTGTGTGTGTGTGTCAGCGACAAACCTAGAGAGAGATGCTATTACACTAGAAATTGTAGGTATTGCCTCAAAATGATTCATCCCTGTGTTATGTGTGCATGTAGGCAAACATATCAGCCACAGAGCGACATTCAGGGACTATTGGATTGGAGATTTCTAATGAAGACACTCGGACCATTGGTAGTTTGAGCTGGATTCTTTATTTTATTGGACAAGTCATGCTACTGCAGGGACAAGTCAAATATGTGTTTATGAAGAAGCATGTTAAGTCTTTGTGTTTCCTTTGTCAAGCCCTAATCACAAATCTGCCTCAAACATGTTCAAACAAAAAAACCCTAACTATTAAAACAGTTACATTTCCTTAATCTTTGTCTGATCAGATATTGACATGATTTAACTCTAAAGGTCTGTTTTAACAGAAGCTGATATACACAATCTCAACAGTGGATTTATCCTGTAATAAATGTTTAAATAAAAAAATCAAAACCTAACAACAGACTCATACTCAACCTAATGTGTGTCAACCTGTATATTATTTAAAAAACAATGGATTATATTAAACAGATTTTCCAGTGATTTAGTTTGGATCTAGTTTAATACAAATCATATTTTAGACCGTGGTATGGGTCATCCTGGTTCCTCCTTTTCCCATAATGCAGAAAACAGGGATAGCAAGCACGTTGACTTACAATGGTGAGGTTGACATGTTTTTGGTTACTCACATCAAACAGCTGTCAAAGACGTTACAGGCATAGCCAAAGATTTACCCAAATATATAAAAACTGACAAATTAAAACTTCAGATGTACATTTAAAAAGAAAAGAAAAAGAAACCTCATGTTGCAATAATTCGTTAAGGTAGTTCATTTCATAAATACTAAACCAAAATGAGTTCTCATCCTGTTGTTGGACCTCTGCCATTACGCAGATTGTTTAACTGGGTTGCCTTCTAACAACTGACCAGTCAGCTGGAAGGACTTTTACCTTACCCTTAAAATACGGAAAGACTGTTTCTGTGAAAGTGTATTTGATAGTGTGAAAAGGTTTTTTCCTGTCAAGGTCAACAAATGATAATAATCCAAGGTCATAATCAAGCTGCACTGTGACTTTTTTGGGAAATGACTCTTCAGATACAACTTCCGTATAATCCTCTGGAGTAAGTTCACGCAGGATGTCGGTGCAAACACACATGTAGATGCCCCAGATCTTTTTATAGTTATCCTTACCAGCCACACCAACAGCCCAATAACCTCCTACCGTCACATTCCAGCTGTGTTTTCCACAGCTAAAGCCTTCAGAGCCAAGAACGTCAAAGTTGCGCAGCCTTTCTGGGTTTTCAGGAAGGATTTGACACTTGTCCCTTGTTGTTGAACGAGTCATGTGTTCGGATATAGTAAGTATGCTGCTGCCAGTGTTGGGGTCCAAAGTAACTGGAGCTTCAGGGAAAAGCAAATATAACCAAAAGGGGATATTAATTGGGATGTTTAATGCATTAAAAAGGTAAATGTTCTCCTCAAGGCATTTCAGTGTATTCATGGAAAAGCCAGGTTTTGCTTTCCTGATACAGTTAACGGTATCTTTACATGCCTTTGCAGGTCAAAATGTAAAATATAACAAAGCAACACTTACTGTATTCGATCATATTCTCCATCTTCTTCCAGACTTTGAATAACAGGTTCCCAGTGTGTTTGGCCTCGTCAATAAGGGCTCCTAATGGAGTCTTAGGGTCTGGTAGGTTGAACTTGGATCTGAAGAGATATAAAAAGCCGGAGATTATCAGTGAAAATATTTTAAATAACCCACAGTAGTATCATTTCTGTTTGGTGCAACAGCAATGAAGTTATTGTTGTTGTATCTGTAAGTTATAACCGTCACAATTTACATCATAGGAAACCAGTTATTGGGAATTGTTCATGACTGGTATTTACTCTTCACTAGCTTTCATGGTCAGTTCTTCATATAAGAGTTTACACAATGTAAAAAACATTTAAACAGTAAGTTTCACTTTCCAAAATATTTTCAACTTCTCCTCTTTTGAACCGCCCCTCTAAACAATTGAATGTCATGTCGATGAGTCAGTACAGATCTGTCTGACACTGTGGATGATATCCTCAAAAACTACCACAGGCTCTGCTGCTGAAGTGGACACTTTTAAATGTTTGACAGGAAACAACTTACTGCTGCAGAGTGGATGTGACATTCTGTTAAATAAAGACAAAACAGGATAGCATATCAATATTTCAATCCTGTTAAATACTCAGTGTTATGTTCTGAATTTGCATAAGAAAGGTAATCATTTAGTACCAGCATAAATGAAATGTCATCAGCCTTGATCTCCATCTGTATAGTTTTCAGTTTGTCTGTTAAAGAGGAGATCTCTGCTGCCAAATGAACAATCGTAATGTCCATTGCTTCACTTTTGAGCGCTGCCTCTCTCCTCAATGCATCAATCCTAGCAGCCTCCTCTGCTCGCAGGAACCGGTAAAGCTTTTGAAACTCCTCTTTGATCGTCTTCTCCGTTTGCTGAGCCTGGAGCTGAGGAGAAACACATTATTTTTGTTATAAAAGTCAACAACATGCTTTCCGCGTTTCAACTAATTCTGGCATGTCTGTGACTCACCTTGATGTGCTTGGCCATTGTATCACACTTGAGTTTTTCCATTTTTAATGACCCTTGTTTTGTTTTCATATTTGTCACCTGGCGATTGAGTTGAGCCTAGAAAAAAGGTGCATACGTTACCTGACTATTCAGTATGTAAGTTACACAGCACATTTGCTTGGTATGTGAAATACGATTGATTTTAAATAAAAGGATGAAAACTACAAACTATTTATACATTGCTTTTATTCTTACCCTGAAGGGTTCTGCTGCCTCTTCGGTGGGGACGCAGTTGTGTTTCTTGTGTCTTTTTGCATCCCTACAGATGACACAGATGAGCTGTCGGTCATCTTGACAGAAGAGCTTCAGCTTCTCACTGTGCAGGCTGCAGATTAGATCCTTGGATCCTGACTTGGCTCTAAAACTCTTCTCTTTTTTCAAATTGTCACACAGGTTTCTCAGTGATAGATTACGTGGAGGCTCTGCCAATGGAAACAGTCCCTTACATACCGGGCAACTCTGGAGTGCACTCTGTCTCCACCACTCCTGAAGACAGTGCTTACAGAAGCTGTGACCGCACAACAACACAACAGGATCCCTGAAGATATCACAGCACACAGGGCAGATACAATCCACCTCAGACGGTGAAACGTTAGCAGCCATTCCGATTCCTCCTGAGGCTGTCAGTCTGTTCACTTACTTTCACTTTCACTGATTTACTAGTATTACAATTCTTCAGTTCCAAGTGCTTTCAACCAACTCTAAATAAATAAGCAATACCAAGTTAAATCAATAAACACTTGTTTTAACTAGATGTTTTTACTTTTACAAATACATTACCACGAGCAGTTGCATTTGCTGGCTAATGTCACTTGTTTCCTTTTTCCTGTCTTTTGAGTAAAAAGGGAGGAGTTTTTACAACAGCGAAGTTGGTTTTATGTTGGATGTTCAACAACCATTCAGTCAGATCTAGAGGTATTTTCTTCCTAAGGTTCAAAGACGGTTAGCTCCTATCCGAGTCATAGCTCTTAACCACAGGGTATTTTACTAAAGGGACCATGAGTAAATTGCTATTTAAATGACTCAAAGCGTTTGGTATTTTCTATGGATTTGGAGCCTATTGGTCACATGACATGGAAGCTATATAAAAAACAGAAGAATCATCTATTAACTGCTTTTGTAAAATACGTTCATGACACGTGAGTAATCAAAAAAGATGTGATTTGCATAATTTTCATTAAGCTTATATGAACAAGTTAGCATGCAGGTTTTGAAAGAACATTGTTTTTGATACCTAACATAAAACTAACTTCACCTCGGATCAATTTAAAACTGTTTGCAGTTGTGCAATAAATAGAAACACTCACCTTGTTTCGTAAAAGAATGCGGAAATAATTGATCCTGTTCTGATTATTAATATGATCTGATGAGTGTTTGGCAAATTGCAAAATGATTGTAGACCATAATTAACCTTCATGCACATCAACAGTGCAAAAGTGTATTGACATTAAGCTTTCAAAAATACCTTTAAAATGTAACAACATCTTAAAGTAAAACTTGTTTTTAATGTCTTATGTGGGCCTTAATGTCTGGCTTTTAGTATGATGAGCTGTTTTCACAAAAGTACTTTGTGGCAATAAACCTGAGCTGTCTATCAGACACATTGTCAACAAGTTAAAAGTTAGCTGGCACTTAAATAATAGGTAAAACAGAAAGTGAACGCAACCATAATATCTCAAAACAGCGAGCATCAAACTGTGACTGCAGCAAACAGTGGCATTATGTGAGTGGTAGGAAAAAGTCAGACATCACTTCCTGTGGTATGTGAGAGAGACTCTCACCACTGAAACATGCAATGCAAGAATCACAGAACCGACAATTTAATTGAGGATTAAAGTATCTTTACTCAGTGGATTAAGTATCTTAGATGAGTGTCCATTTATACTGAAATGAAAACAAAAGTTAACAAAATAGAAAATCCTGGAAAAAAGAACATGGGCTACAAGAAGATTAAAACTATGCTAAAGGGCAGGGTATGTAACTGAGTATTATTATGGGAATTATATCATCAAGAAGCTGATATATACAATCTTACCAGTGGATTTATCCTGAAATAAAACAAAAACTGTGTTTCAATCATCATGCGTTATAATGTCATGCATCCAGGACTTTTCCCCACAAAGCATCAATGTACTGTTTGGTTTGTAAAGATTGAGTAAGTGACAAAAAAATTACAAACAATTGACCAAAAATGTGTCAATACATTTCCAGTTAATTGATTAATAGAAACAAATTGTGCTCTAATTGTACATGTTCATATGTATTGTGTGATAAGAATATATACATTTGTAAAGTAACTTAAGCTTTCAAGAAATTTTAAATTAAAAAGTACAACGACTGAAGTGTGGACTAGAAGTATAAAGTAAATGATAAACATGCACAATAAAATACTTCAAATCCAAGTTTATTCCTTGGGTAAATAACATTTGAGTGCTGCTTAAAAGCATAATCTATAGTTTTATGCCTACATTTTTGCTAATGTCTTGTCTATAGTATACTGAATTTTGTCCACTAACTTTTCCTTCACTGGTCTATTTATTAAAGATAGTTGTGCAGGGGTGGATTCATGTGAGACTGTTCCTATACTAAAATAGTATGTCCATAACCATAAAACATTCAATCCACATAAAGCCAAGTGTTCTGGATCTGGCCACAGTAGCTTCCCCAGGGTGGTGCAGTAAAACAGCCCTGAGCCGCCATTAGGTGGAGCGAGCTGGAAGAAAAACTGGACAGAGGCTGAGACCGAACTAGAGAGCCAGAGCACAGCTGATGGTAAACTCATTTTTTCTGAACCCCACTGAAAAAAAAGCCACACACTCTCGCAGTACGTGTTGTGTTCACACACACAGTGTATGCATGACACACATACTTGTACTGTATCATGCTTCCACACAAGTATGGAGTCTCTTAAGACGGTCAATGTGGGACAAAATCACACTCTCTCGCTCACTCCCTCTTTCCATCTCTCCCCTCAACTGCTCTCACACACTTGATCACCATCTCAGCGAGTAAGGCATATGCTCCATCATTTGCCTTGAGGGACAGAAAAGACTGGGAAGGAATTCAGCGAGACATTGTAGCACTTCTCCGCCAACTCTTGGAGAGAAGTTCTGCATCTGTGTGTGTTAACAGCGTTCAGCTGCACAGCTTTCCTGTCTGTGGAACGGATGAAACACTATCCGAGTCTAAATCTGGACTTGATATTCAATGTACACTATTTCAAATGAGAAATACAGAGAGAAAACATCAGTCATGTTCCTGATGTGATAAATAGCTCAGATTAAGTCTAAAAGGAGTTACACGTTAATGCCAGACATCATTTAACCAAAGTGACCAACATGTTGAGCTTTTTAATTTTAAATGTCTTAATTTGAAAATGGAAACAGCTTGTCTTGTCACATGAAGGTGAGAAGCACTTGAGACTAAATCCACTCTGCCTGTCTGATGCCTGGAGCTTTGTTAGGTTTCAGAAAGAATAAAGGGTGGTCAAAAAAAGCCTGCAGTGATTACAGAAGGCCACACACGCCGAATCTTAAAACATGCAAAAAAAAGCCTCATCAATATTTCACTTTAACTGTATTGTGTTTGCCTGTCTATCACCGGACAGACAGCCAAAAGATTACAAGTGTAACCAGAGCGGGGGCTTCTCGGCAGGACATTACAGGAATTTACGACGTGTTAAATGTTTCCTTTGTTCCTCCCTGTGGCAGCTCGCTCCAGCAATTAGGGAAGGCAGCATCCTGCAAGGAGTTAATTACCCTCCCTTTCTATCTTTTACATCATGTTTATGCACATGTTTTATGTCATTTAATGTATTGGTCCAGCAGTAAGTAATAAGTTGCTCAAAGTTAAAAACCTTTGCACTTGATTCTTTGTCTTTCCGACAGAAACATGAACACTGGATTTGACTCATGCACCTCCATCCTAATTAACAGAAGAGAGTAATTAGCCATAGCATTTGTGTTGCTTTTAATAATGTAATAAAATCCAAAACCCAATGATGGCACTTTGCCAAAGTCTAAAATTCTCTGCACTCGGTCCCTGAAATAAAACCCATGCGCCATTCCATTTGGCAAACCAATTTGGGATGCAGGGTAGGGGCAGGAAAGGGAGAGGTATAGGTTAGCTGTAGTAATAACCATAAATCACCTCTGAAATGCTGCCATGTCACAGACTGCCCCACTAATGACCAGGCCCATCTTTCACCGGGTATTTTTATCTGTATGCCCTGACACTCGACTTCTGGAAGCGTCCTCTCGTTTTACGTCGTCAGCACCTCGGCCCGGCCTGAGCACAAGTTCCTCACATATCTATAAATACCAACCAGCTAAATGGCATTTTCTCCCACCCACCCATCCACCCCCTGCTTGGCAAGAACCAGGAACTCTGTGACTTGGCAAAGGGACTCGCAGTCCTGCACCACTAAACATCTTAAGCCTTAGCCCCCCCCCACCACCCCAGCGTCACCCTCCAGAGAACAGCTGGCTAAAAAAATAGATCCATCTGCCACTGCCTTCAAATTCCAAAGTGGTTTCAATTTAATTAAACCCTTTGAAATTGATTTTGCAAAAGGTATAGCAAATATTAGCGCATTGGTCCAGTCAGGTCACCTGTAGGATTAATTCCTGACCCTGCAGGTGTAGTTGAAGCATAAACATAGATTTGTGCTTGTTGACTCATGTATACCCACCAAAAACGTTCAAACACCTGCACAACCTTCCTTTGTGCAGAATGTTCTGCCAAGTTTTTTAAGCTTGCTGACATGTGGCACTAGAGACTGCAGGTCAGCGACAGCTTCCTGCTATTTCGGGCTCTGTCACAGCTTGAGGTTTTAATTTATTCTACCAGAATGTGTCAATCACTGAGCACTAGGGTTCAGGCCTGAGTAAGTGTTGGGAGGGAGAGGGAGAGGGAACAGCAGGCAGGGCCGAGAGTCAAACAGAACTAAAAAGAAACCGATATTATGATGGAAATCAAACTCTGCGTGAAATTCCCCACAACCTTTCCTTCATGCCCACAGAATGCATGTGGTCCACAGAAGCATTGTCACATCAGGGATTCAGAGAAATTTGCTGTCTGCACTGCACTTCAATAAAAAATGATGCGTCATGTGCTTGTCTGCACAAATAACTCCATGCATTTAAAGGAAAGAATGCTGAAAGGAGCACATTACTAGAGAAGCAGCTTCAGTCCTCCATCAGTAGCTACATGGGATACGTTTAGGCTGCTTACACAAGGAGCCTAAAATAGAGGAGAAGTAGTAGCGTGATGTCGTTGAGACATGCACAGTGAAATCGGGTCTGAACTTGCTGAAAGGCTTAATAGCTGGCACAGGATCATAAAACACTTGTAATGATTGATTTCACAGAGCTGTCAATAGAAGTCATATTTATAGGTAAGAATTACAATTCTGCAATTGTTGAAATAACGGTAAATATAAGACCATGAACAAATGCTACCTTTTTTAAAAATGTTATATTGTTTATTGGGCATAATCTTTTTGAGCGTGTCCAAAAGGTACTGTCAGGAGAAATTAATGTTGTGAGTGTTTAAGGTTTCGGATCCACGACACTAACACCTAGAGGCCTTACTGAATGTGGACACTATCCCTTAATTACAAACTGGTTATATTCTAGTGATCTGCTGTGACCCTCCAACATTGCATCTTGGTTTGGACAAGACAGGCAACTTGCCAGGGTTGTAGGTCTAAGCATGTGTTGCCTGAAGATACACCTAATATTCCCTTTACCTTACTTAATGGGACGATTCCAGACGAGTGTCTTGGGCAATTGGTTTTGATGAATTACGTCTCAGTGTCAATGAATACAGTGATTATTGTTCTCTCATTGTCTTAGCGTCAGGCCTGTTTGCCATGCCAGTGCCTGTACACAGGCCATGCCACAGATTTTAATTTGACCCTCCCAATGCAGTGTCAAAATACGCACGCACACATCGCAGCCATCATGTGATGTCACACCTACTGTTCATGGCATTATATGACTCTGCAGTGCTAATGTATAAATTACTAAAAAGGTCAGATGGAAAGCAGTGTCACAGGACTAGATTATCTGGAATTTGGATCCCCCACTAATTTCTCCTCTAAAGGCAAATGTTTTTCTGATTAAATGATACTCTGTTTTTGTTACCTTTACACAGTGATAACTTTTGATGTAAGTGTTTAAAGCTGCAGACGTTTCCTCGGACATACCTTTTGTGATGATTGCTACATGCTAACTTTAAGAGATGTCTTACTTTCCAACATTTTCTAAAGAAACATATAGCAACTGTTTAGAAAATATGTTAAAATTGCTTCATTTTGATTTTTTATGTCCTATCATGGCCAAAGGCAGAAGAAAAGCCAGATGGGGATGTTTCTCTTATCGCTGCACAACCTTGTGTTCTACCAGAAAAAACATTAGAGTTAAAACGAGGGCCTGCTGTTCATTTCCCCCGTTTCCATCTTGAACTCAATGCTAGGTTCCTTTAAAGCATGACCACAATCGATCTCGACTGTTATCCATGTGTTTGTTATTGTTACCATGACTATAAAGCTCAGCTGACCTTAACGAAGTAGTCATTTTCACCAAAACCACAATGTATCCCAATATGAACCAAGTACTTATTTTAACCCAAACCATGATCTTTCCCTTAACAAAGTGTGTTTTGTACCTCAACCAAACCGTAACCACAGTGCTGTCACATCATAAAACTGATTCATTTTTCAACAGTGATTTGATATGGTTTTGGAAGGCACAGAAAACATCATGCTGTCCTGTCAATAGGGGCAATAGATGAGAAAACCTTATAGACAATTGATATATTTATTTGCTTTATTGTGAGGACTGCTTGCATTTTTTTCTACTGTGGTCCTTGATCCACTACAGAGCCTGCTAAATGTCCTAATCCTAATAACTGACAAGATAGTGGCAGGAGATAACGTTGAGTCCAGCCACTAATGTGTGTGTGACATCAATTCTTCTGCAATAAGCCTGCAGCTGGGATTATCTCCAGCACCTAATAAACAGTTACACATTACAAGGCAATGAATGGATAGAAAGATAAAAGGATGGAAGAGTGAGAGTAAACACTGAGGTTAACAAATAACTGCTTATCCAGTATGTAAGCTTTTTCTTTCTCTCTGGATCTGCCAGCTCATGTGTCATCCAAGGCCACAAAGACCAAAACTTGTTTTTTCCCCCCCAGTTTTTAGCTGTGTAATGCCAGGGAAACTTGTTTTTTTTTAAATCTACATGGTATAACCAAGAATCCTTTTAAATCATATAAACAAATTGCATTTGTGAGAGGGGGACAGAAAAAGCAGGGGAAAGAATGTAAGATGCATTTGCGTTTAGTTCGTATGTGTGTGTTTTTGTGTGTGTGAATATGAGCAGGATTTTGAAACCAACAATCAAGGATCTGTCTGACATCATTATCCCAAATGAATGACAGCATGGTACAAGAGCGCAGATCCGAGGCCAGCGGGATCCAACAGTCACAGAATCCATAAGCCATAACAAACATTCAATTTTTTCAAATAAACTACAGTCCATGGCCAAATCTGTCATCTATCTGGGGCCACTGTGGAGTGCTGCTGTCTGACTTAGTATATTAGAGCCATGTTTGTTATTTTGTTTTGTGCACGCAGCATGTTTTCTGGCTTTATTGGCACATTTGTTTACCATCTCTCTGTCCATTACTGTATACAGATTAACCAGGCCCATGTTTTTCCTCTGCGTGTCTGTTTGATGTTGTTTTTTTGCTTTCATGTTTGCTTTGATATGTGTATAAATGTATATGTGTATAATCTTTCTATGTGTGTGGGTCAGTGCGAGTCAGTTCACCCAAACTCTGCAATTAAGTGAATCGTAAATTTGACCAGACTTTATATTAGTACCCTGCTCTTTATTAGTAAACCCATCTCCTCTGGTTCACATAAATTCTTTCTGGAACAGCTTACAAAGCACAAACTTTTTTAAATATATCATCACAGTCATCAAGAAATTGTTTGCTTTGAATGTTTTATGCAATGCTTGGAGCATTTTTCCAATGTACATTAAAAATGTTTTTTCTAATCCAAAAAGCTACAAACTGAATGCAAAATATATTGTAGCTTGAAGTAAAACATTGTGTCTTCTGTCTCTTTTTGGCTTACAAACAAGTTCAGTGTCTTGTTAATTCCGTATTGAATCTCTTAAATAACTGTTCCCCTATAACTATTGCCCCATGTTGACTATAAATAACATCACTTAAGGAGAATACTTAATTTAACAGTTTAACAAAAAAAACATTACATTGTTTTATTATATTTATGGATCATTTCTCACATTTTAGAATCATTAAAACCATTGGGAGAATATAGATAGATAGATAGATAGATAGATAGATAGATAGATAGATAGATAGATAGATAGATAGATAGATAGATAGATAGATAGATAGATAGATAGATAGATAGGTAGGTCAGTGGGTGCGTGTTGTTTTTGCTCTGATGCGATAAATAAAACTGTGAGCACGTCATTTGGGCCAAACTATTAATAAGAATTTCATTTTGGTATCCCCCTCCCCTCTGAACCCCATTAGTCCTTTGGACACTTGCCCAATACTGTCCGCATGGCAGCTGAGCGCATGCGCAGCGGCACGGTTCTCAATAATGAAGTTGAGCCTAATGCCTCTGAACAGCCTGGTGCTCAAACTTGGACGCGGACTGAAAATAATGTTTTTTCCCGCTGAGATGAGCGGTCCAGTCACCGAAACCGAGACCCAGGACTCTGGTCTTAGTTTGTAATTTTTTTTCTATCGAGTGTGATCAACTCCTCGGGCTTGTTTTTGTACTCTTGCGGGTAATGGACAGCAGTGGCTGAAGTGTTTTGATCCAGTCAGTGACAGCCTGCAAACAGCAGGGAGAGCTGTGCGGCGTCCTCACTGCATTTGATTATGAGCCTTTCTAAGAAGTGAAGGGAATCTGTGAGCTGTTTCTTGCTGAGACAAAAGTAATTTAAGCACAGGTATGTTGACTTTCTTTCTTATTTATGGGCAATAACATATCTGTGGTTTTACTCTGAAGAACATCACGTGAATGACAGGTTTTGGTTCCAGCAGTCCGAGGATCAGTCGATAACTATCATGGTTATTGAGTTTAATTGAAACTGATGAATTAAATTAAATCTTAACTATACGAAATATTGAAAAATGATTCCTTTTCAAAACATGCTTTGTTTAAAATGATTTATCCTACAACCATGTATTATACGTAGACATTTTCACAATGTATATGAATTTATTAGCGTAAATTGGTGAAAACAATTACGCACACATTAATACATCAATCAAATCAAGTTGAATAATTGCAATATTTAAATTGGTGTCCATTTTTCACAAGTCATTTGTGGAGTCCAAACTTTATCCCATCCCCTGGCACGTTCAGGCCACTTTAATTTATATCAACCATTTTTTAATTCGCTGGTAGAGACTGAGAAAGACTCATTTTGAGGAATGCACTCACAGTTTCACAGTCATTTAAGTTTGATTGTCACATTTTAAAGAATACTCCCCGTAAAACTGTTATAATATAAAGATTTTCTTTAAGATATTTTTCTTAAATAAAAGTTTAATTCTGAATTGCCCTATGATCTCTGACTCCAGGTCGATGTGGTTTCTACCTTTTGTTATATCCAGATTCATCGCATGGAGGAATTTAGTGTCTCCTCGGTGCTTTGCCAGCATCCCTTCGTGTGTCCTCGACTTTTCTCCCCATCTCTCCTATCATCCCACGTGGAGTTTGTGTTTATATTTGATATGGAGGAAATGGGAATCTTATACCGCGTCCGAGCTCTCAGGGTTTGAATGGCCCCTGGCTATTGGCCTGCCCCTAACAACATAACAAGTTACGCGCCGACTCAAAATCTGATAGGCCTACTGCGCCGTAATCCATACAGATTAGATTTCACATTAAGGACTCATACTTAACCAATGTGCATTAATGCGCAATAGATGGATGGAAGGGGTTTGGGTTGTGGAGATTTTGGCGAATGTTGATGTCCTGTAGCAACACATAAAGGCTCAAACAAAATAGTACTGACATTTATTTTGAATTAAATAACACTTATTATATTTATAATAAAGCCAATGCAAAAAACTGCACTTCATTTAAAAATAGACAGTTTAGCATTATGATATGACAATGTAGATTATCGATGTATTCGGTCCTTTAAATGTAATAGAATGTTAACAAATGACAATGTAATTTTAAAATTACCTTTATTTTTGTTCCATTTATTTCATAATTTTATATTTAATGTTTATTTTTTATGATTCTTTGATTTTATTTTTCTGTTGTAGTTTTCTTATTTAAGGCTTAAAGGAAAGTCCGTAGAATAAAAATATACAGTATCATTGTGTGGAAGTAATAAGGGGGGGGGGGGGAATATTGTATTTATTTACTTGTTTTATAAAAAATATAAATATACTGCCCATCCGTAACATTTATTTTGACGTTTTGGCCTAGTCGACACATTTTCACACGAATAAATGTGTCCTCTTTACGGTTACGGAAAGAATTAAAACTCAAATTTACAGAGAAGAAACTGCATCTGCATCCTTTTTCCTCACAATTAAAGGAAAATCCATAAATGACATTTTCACCCTACAAGGACTGCTGTCAATAAAGTTCGAGTCGGATTGAATATGTGCCTTTTCTCAACAAGCTCTCCTGCAGCAGCACTTTGCGGTTTGTTCAACATTCTCCTGTCTTCAGCTTTTATAGCGTGAAATTACCGCAGTGTAGCCATGCAGTGCACTTTCTAATCCTCCGCTGTCCCATATGTGTTTCCTATGTCGCTGTCAATAGCCATAGTGAGAAATCTAATTCTCTCTTCTGGGACCCTCGAGGAAATGGCAGGCATTATTGATTCCCCGTGCAGTGTCAGGTAACTTCTGGTTTTAGGGCCGTGTCAGGCAGACATGTGTAGTGGGATATTATACCACATACTTTAGGTAGAGGTAGGCAAACTAGTTAACGTATAAGAATATTTAAAAACAACAATTAGTAGTTTTTTTTCTTTCAATATTCATAATTTAAACTACCATGCTTTGATACTGAGTGTATAATAAGCTATAAAGGTATCACTTTCTTGCACAAAAAGGTGTATTCTCTTAACATGATTGATAAACTTGACTTTATGTAGGTTTGCTGCCCACTACATCCGCACTAAATAGGAATACATCATAAAGGGGAGAGTCAAAAGCAAACAGAAGCCTGAGTCTGTCCTCCAAAAAGGTGAGAGGAGAGAGAGAGAGAGAGAGAGAGAGAGGCGGGCGGGCGGGGGGAGGGAGGGAGGGAGGGAGGGAGGGAGGGTTGGGGAGAGGAGAGCACAAATCAATTCACCTGAGAGACGCATTATTGTCTTCGGTTTCAGGCGAGGAGGAGCTGAACGCTATGAAAAATTAAAAGGATGCCAGTTAGTTTAAAGGATCGAGCTAGAGAAGGCCACATTGTACGAGCAAACACACACACACACACACACACACACACACACACACACACACACACACACACACACACACACACACACACACACACACACACACACACACACACACACACACACACACACACACACACACACACACACACAATGATCAAACTGAAACAACACTTGAGCCTTATTTAATGTTCTTACTTTTTTGGACACATTTAGATTGAATTAAAAAGGCTGATCAGCCTTGGTAGATGATTAATACACACTCTTTCTGCATAGACACAGAGCCTTGAATACATTGTGCAGCAACTTGTTCTTGACCATGGTTCGAATTGAAGGTGTAGAAAAGTATTCATGTAAGGAAGTAGTGCAAATGCATTAAAACATTGTCACAGGGAAAATGAGCTGGGGGCACTCCTTGCCACACTTGCTGGGAAACTCAGATCTAATGACAGGGAAGGACTATGTGGGTGTGCATGTGGTTTGTGTCTTCCCAGCTTGCTCTTTTGTTCAACTGTGAAACTTTTGCACACAATAGCAGAGAAAAACCATTTTGTGCCGTTCTGTTTGGATGATGGCATTGTTCTCCATTCTTTCAGCTGACCTTTTGTTGCAACTGCGTCACAATGGCAAAGAAAAAAAGTCTAGGGCAGAATGTGAGTTCTGTGCTTTTCTGATCGCAACATCTAATCTCCCTCAGGTTGTAGACAATCACCTCGGCCTCCCCGTCGCTCCGGACTCCTGCGCCAACCTGTCTCCTGTCTAGTATTAATAGGGTCACTCACTGTCTTCGCGTGCCAGTCAGCCACTGTGACTGTGGTCCAGAGCCAGCCAAGCAGCCGTATCATTTACACCTCTCCATTTTCATTGTTGATATTTACTTCTGCAATTATCTCTCCACTTCACCCTCGGCTGAAGATGATATGCTGAAGTTACTGCTGCTGCTACTTCCCTCCTTCAGTCTCCTGTTGCTCACACATAAACACAGTGACAGAAGGTCTAACCGACAGATGCACATAGTCATGAAAAAAGGGAGAAATGAATACAGTAGGTGCATGGTTTCATCCACAATGTGATTAAATGTGGCAATCAAACCCCCTCAATCAACATCCCTGTAAAACAAAGTTACAGTAGTACAGGTGATGATTCAATCTGTGCTCAGGTAATTCTTTTATTTCAAATATCCATTGACACCAATTTTATTTCCTTATGTTTTGCCCCTCAAGTGTGTGGCGGATCACAATCCAAGAAGCCATGGAGGCCTCACAGGACCTCAACGAACAGATGGTGAGTTAAATGCTACTGTATGCATGTGAACGTGTGTGTGTGTGTGTGTGTGTGTGTGTGTGTGTGTGTGTGTGGGTGTGTGTGTGGGTGTGTGTGTGTGGGTGTGTGTGTCTCTGGCTGAGTATACCTTATATCGACCACACAAGTCTTGAGGTATGGGTACATTGGAGAGATGTGTGTGTGTGCGGTAACACACAGCAGATGTGGTTCAGTGAGTGCACAGTAACCATATGGCTGCAGTCAGAGTGAATGAGGCCAAGAAACAATGCTGGACGGCGACATCAATTTAGGAACTGTGTGTGTGTGTGTGTGTGTGTGTGTGTGTGTGTGTGTGTGTGTGTGTGTGTGTGTGCCTTAAGTGAATGCACAGTTAGTTATCCCAGTTATTTAATTGAATGATTAACTTAATTGAAAAGGAGGCCTTTTTTATCCTCACCACATCTATTAGAGCTCAATCACACACACAAAGACACACACACCGTGCCCGAGAGTTTGTCAGTGTCTCAGCACAGCAGGCCGTCTCATCGTCACGTCAGCGCAGCGTCCCAGTTCTGCTTGTTTAAAGATCAGGCCTTATTGTTGGGAAAATGATTTTGGCGGCGAGCGAGGTCCGCTCGCATTTCAAAGTCGTTAGTCAGCCACCAGAACAGGTGTAATTTCATCTCCTCCTCCTCCTCCTCCTCCTCCTCCTCCTCCATCAAGCTTGGTTCTCTCTCCCTCACTCTCCCTCTGACCTGCCAGCCACGACAGTAATAATAGCACGAAGTGGGACAGAGCGCATGAAGTATGTTGTTTTTCCCCCACTTTTTGTGTTGCTCTGTCAGACTCGCCCTGGGTTAGATTACGGGCTGACCCCAGCAGAGTACTGTCACTCACACATACAGTTCCGTAAAAGCACACAATAAAAACACACAGAAGAAGACAAAGAAAGGGGAGAGGAACATTCATCTTCTCTTGCTGCCACCTAAATATCAAATATTGATGTCCATATTCCACAATTACTTCACCTGCTTTAAATAGGGCACTGATATCATTTATAATGTGAATTTGAGCTGCGCCTCAAAGACATTGATTAATTGTTCAGGTTGGAAATGAGAGCTCAGAGCAAGGACAGAGATTTTAATCATACTGCACAGAGCTATAGGCTTACAGAGCTGAGCTCTGTGACTTCCGGGATTTATTTTTGCTAGAAGTATTCAAGTACACCTTTTGAAGCTAAATCAAAATAGTGTTGTTGTTGTGCATCCGTGTTTGAATCAGTATTGTAGGAATGCATGTTGTACATTCAGCCTTAGCTAATGTCCAGTCAGAATACAGTAAAAAAAAGCCTTTTACACTTTCCCAAATCTCAGGTTTACTAATTCAGATGATCTGTTTGGTCCCACTAACAGTCCAAAACCCAAAGTTTTTGTTTGTTAAATATCATAGTTGAGAAAGAAAACCAGAAAGTAATTACAAATTGAGAAAGGGAAGCCAATCAGCATTAATATGTTCTGCTCTTTGCCTCACTTTCAGTACACCTGAGCCTTAAATTTAGATCTGACAGTTTCCAAATATTCAATTTAATATATATTGTTTAATCTTTAAGCTGAAAGTGGCTAATTCTTTCCCCACACTGCCTCATTGAAATAGGCGTGTCTCGGATGACTGAGAAAACAGAGCGGACCTCACACACAAAGTTTCGGGGAGTTGTCTGTTGATACCTGATACCCTCATCCCTTCCCTCTACTCATTTAGAGTCCCCCCCCCCCTCCGTCCCTTACATCCTCCACCCCGCCCTTTTCCCACCACATCCATCGCACGTCATATGGGTTATGGTCAGGCGTCCTCTCTGGCCGCCTGCCTGCCGAGGGCCAGCCTGCCGTCTGGGGTCCTCTGGGAGCACTGCAAGGAGCCTGAGGCAGGGCCAACAGTGGTTAGCCCCATAATGCTACTTTTAGCTTGTTTAAGTGTCCCACTCCACCTGTTGTCACTTACTTGTTTAGCTTTGAAGAAAAGGTGATAACTGCTTTTTGGGGATGTTTCTGAGGGATGCTACTGAGATAAAAATGAATGCAGTTTGGATTAAATGTTTTTTTTTTTATTGAGTTAAATCATAAGGATTTGTGTTAGAATTAGGCATTTATGTCAAATAGACTAGTCTTTGAGTACACACACACTACACTCACAAACTCCACACACAGTCCCTCAATGGCTCTGTATCCGACAGAGCCCTGATTGAAGTCTCCAGTCTGTTGGCGAGTGGAGGAAGCGGTGAGAGACTGGGGGGGGGGGGGGCAGCGGCGGTGTTTGTTGACCCCGGGGAGCCTTGCAGGATTTAAATGTAAGGCCACCAGAAGAAAAAAGTAAGAGAGATGAAGGAGGAGGTAAAAAGAGGGGGAAAAAGGTTCATTTAGCTGGAGCCTTTTCCTCTGGTGCACTGGGAGAGGCCCCGAGTATGGCAGCTGTCCCAGTCTGTGTGTGTGAGACAGAAAGACGGAGAGAGAGACCAAGTTAGAGGAGGAAAGGGGTCAGGTTGCACCCCTCTTTCACCCCTACAACCCCATACAGACACATTCGCACAAACTTACATGCAGCAGCAGTAGCTAAATGCGAGCACAGCCCAACCCCGATTGCCAAGATTGCATTGGCGTCACAGACAGTCGTTTTAAAAATCTGCCCGGCGACAGGGCATGTGGACAGATCACAAGAGTGTGGAGTGTAACAACTACCCCCTGGCATCCCTCTACTAGGCTGGCATCCTAGTTGTGGCACCGAGGTGCTCTTCAATTTCAGCTTGGTGTACAGTGATTTTTGTAAGATTTATGTTTAGTTGACAGCTGAGTGTTGCTGAGAGAGGCTGACGTCCAGTCTTCTAGTCGCCTCCGCCTTAGCTGTAAAGAGGGGACAAAATATTTATGGCAATAACTTCATAAAAAGGAGCTGTAATTCTTGATTGCGTTAGCGTTTTTAACTATAGCAAAGGAGGAGATGAAGTCTAACAGATGCAGCAAAGTTAAAATAGGAAGCAAAAAATGTGGAGCATGCAATAAAACGTAACTCATCCTCATCAGGAAAATGCCCAACAAATACTTTGACATTTGGGGAAATGTTCTCTTTTCTGCTGAGAGCAAAGGCCATTCAATATAAACTGCACCTTTTTAGAAGTGACACAGAAGATTTACACTTCCATTTAACAAATATGTGAATTCACTCTGACTTCGAGACATCCATATGGGATGCACGTCGCCCCAAGAACAACGTTTTATATTACACATATTATCCCATTGTTTATTTTCTGAACGCTAACTGTAATGAAAACCCAAGGCGTAATCAAAAAATCAAAACAAGGCAAATTTCTTCCCATGAAGCCTTGATGAATGACAGAGGCTGTAAAACGGAAAAACAACTCTTTGTTTGACATTACTTTTATTTAAGGTGCTTGAGACAACCAAAACATCTGTCCAAAATCTATTCATTCTTGCCTTGGTTCAGATAATCTATAACTCATATATGAGAGTCTGGCCAGCCAGCAAAAGGCAGCTAGGTGTGAGGTGAGCAGGTCAGAGACGGCCTGCGAGCCAATCACAGTCTGACGGAGTCAAAGCCCCCAAACAGACTGGAGAATCCATCTAGGAACCCAGAGCCACCGGCGTGGGCTTTCTAGAAGAACGGACCAGACAGGAAACCACATGATATGTGTGCTTCAGTGTCTGCTGTACGTGTGTGTGTGTGTGTGTGTGTGTGTGTGTGTGTGTGTGTGTGTGTGTGTGTGTGTGTGTGTGTGTGTGTGTGTGTGTGTGTGTGTGTGTGTGTGTGTGTGTGTGTGTGTGTGTGTGTGTGTGTAGGTGTTTCTTTCTCTGTTATACACATAAACTCTCTGTGGTGTGGGACGGCTGAGGTCATCTGAGTGGAGACGGCCTCATATTGTGACCGTGCTTGTTTCATGGAAGTCAATCAGGGCACGATATTTCATGCCAACACTTATCACTTTATTAATTACTGGAGGAGTTTTAAAAGAAAGTCACATTATTGCCAGATGTTACATTTCCCACTACTGAAGATTTTAACATTAGTCTTAAAGAGCAGTGACACTGAATTCAAACTCCAAAGCTTTGAAAATCATTAAATGAAAATAACTCCTCAAGTACTAAAACTTTTTTTCCATTCCCAGCCACTTCCATAAATAGAGCCCTTGATAGCACAGCCCACCTTTTGTTCAGACTGGTTTTCTGGCCAAACGCTCATCTGCCATTGGTTAGAAAAAATGCAGCGTATTTCCTCATTTTGCTGGGAAGGAAATGAAATTGCAACAATTGTGCTTTGGTTTTGGAGGAACCTGCTTACCCTGCCTGCCGCGAGAACTTCCTCTGCTGCTCTGCCAGGAGATTGTGTTTCTCTCTAAAATCAGACAGCTAACAGAGGGGCCGCTAAGGCCAGGTGATCTGTGACCTGGGTCTGCCCTCACTCAATATTTCAGGCTGTGGCCGCTAATGATTACCACTATCGATAAAACCATTACTTCAATATAAATCTTTTATTAACATATGTTATTTTTTTCTTGGACTTAGATCTTTGCTTTGCTGGGGACATATGTGTCCAATAGGTGGCTAAATAGAACATTTTATTTGAAGTTATAATAAAGCTGTAGTTAAAGGTATGTTATATGATTTCAGAAAAAGGTAATGTACCAACAATTATGGTGTGGTCGCAGCTTAAAGATTATTTTTGTTTATTTAGTTTTCTCTCTTATTGGATAGTACCGTAGTAGTGAGATAGAGGGAACGACATGCAGCAAAGGGAAAGCAGGAATTATTACAATTGAGAAGCTGGAAAACAAAAATGTTTGTCCTTTGCGCTTGATAAATTAACCATTTGTGATAAATGTATAATTAAGGTTGCAAAGTCATTCTCTGTTGATTCAATAATCGTTCCAATTGTTGTGACATTACTTAAATACAAATCAACACGGAAATAAAATGAATTCTGGACTCACATGGGAAACGTAATCATCCTCTTCCCCAGTGGGACTTCCCTCTTTATATTTCCTGGTTCACAGTTTCAAGGCAAATAGTGCGTGATATAAAAAAATTATAGCATATTAGTTTTAGCTATGAAGAAGGAGTGTATTTTGAACAGCATGTATAAGCTTTACTGTATTATTTACAGACAGATTAATTTTTTCATTTTTATTTATAATTTATGCTAGATAGTCTAGATTGTCTGTCTGTCTGTCTGTCTGTCTGTCTGTCTGTCTGTCTGTCTGTCTGTCTGTCTGTCTGTCTGTCTGTCTGTCTGTCTGTCTGTCTGTCTGTCTGTCTGTCTGTCTGTCTTTCTGTCCCACCCTCTCTTTCTTCACCGGCTGCCCGCCTCTTCGTCTCTTTCTGTGTCTCTCTGGCTATAGAGTGATGATTCAGGACCTATTGTGAAGTCAGCAATCCGATACAGAGCCAGCCCGAGAGCAGGGGGGAATGGGGGGGGATAGAGAGAGTAGAGGGGGATGAGAAACAGAAGGGATTATGGGTGTTCTCATAGCCAGGTCCATGATGTCTGGAGCCCAGGGCTCTTTGGCATCCTTACCTGTCCTCTGTGTTACCTGTTGCTCTCATTTTCTGATTTGTGTCTCTTTGTCTTACTTTATCTTTATCTTTCTCACACCCCGGGGCTCTCCCTGACCTTCTCTCCTTTCTTTTTTCACACTTACGTACATCATCCTCTCCCTCAAGCTGCCTTGGTTCTATCGCAGACATATGGTATTGTGAGTGATTTTATTAGGAAGACGATATGAAGTGTTTCGAGGCCTGGGCTGACGGAACAGCTTGCAACTTCTGAGACACTTTACCCCCGTTTGTTCGCCTCGGCATACAGGGCAGCAGTAACTTCTAATAATATTGAATCTGAGAGCAGATGGCATGTGAGGGCATACCTATCTGTCTCCTAAAGAGTCTGCTTTTTGAAGGATATATATACCTTATGTCGTACCTCTCACATGCACACACTCTGTGATGTCATGAGCAGCATTATTTAACAGGCAGCTGGGAGGCCATTCATCATTTAATTAAAAGCGTCTGAAAAGGATCTGAGGACTAATGAGATTAGCTTTAATTATTGATGCTTCTGCCGCTGCCACAGACACGCACTTACACACACAGGCGCTCACACACGCACACACACACACACACGCACGCACACACACACACACACACACACACACACACACACACACACACACACACACACACACACACACACACACACACACACACACACACACACACACACACACACACACACACACACACACACACACACACACACACACACACACACACACACACACACACTCAAGTGATGACCAGACTCTCTTAGGCTCTTAATACGCAATGTTCCCTCTTTTGCCTTTCAACTCTTTGCTTTCTCACACAGCCGACACACACACACTCATTGATTTCAGTTGGATGAGGTGCTCAGGGAGGGTGGGTTGTTGGATTCAGAGGGGGAAGGCTGCGGTATGGGGACCGAGCGGGGGGTGCGGGGGTGTGGTAGCTGCGGTCGGGTTTGGGATGAGGAAGGGTGAGGAGGGGGGATTTGCAGGAGGATGGTGTTGTGTTTCTTCAGGTCTCAGAGCAGCAGCAGAGAAGAGCTTTTACTGTTGTAGCCCACTCACTCTATTCTCCATCAAGTAGAATTCTGCAACATGAAGTAAATACCAGGGCGTGTTGTTGGGAAATGTATTAACTAAACGTGTTTTTAACATATATTTTCCCCTTGTATTTCCCTTAGTTTGTAAAAAGAATTCTATTTAACTCTTTCGTATATCGTATATTGACCTGATGGCTCTTCATTTTTTTAACTGCAGCCTCTGTTCATTTTACAACTATAATTCAAATATGCAAAGGAAAGGAAGTTTTGTTTTCAGTTCTGTTTGTTTTTCTACTTGTCATTCAGGATTAACAGAAAAATGCTGGCGTGTAGCCTGTAGGCCAAAGAAGAAGACATTTCATTTTAGAGCTGATCCGAATCACGGGGCTGAGAAAACAAATTATTTTTGTCTTTCGTTAACATAAGGAGATAGGTGTGCGCTAGAATTTCAAATAAAGTTATGAGGGTTGGACTTATATTTGGCGGCACAGTTTGTACCTTGAAATGTCTCAAGTCGAAGATAGATTTACCCTAGAATATCAGAGTGAAGCCATGTGTGTAATATTATATCCTTTAAACTGTCACAACTTCTACATTGGTGACTCATCTGTTATCCTGCAGCTAGGAGCTGAGTCATTTTTAAATAATTGAATGATCTCAAACACACTGAACATTTCTTCTTTCTGTTCACATTGCAGTTAACTATTCCCGTGTATTTCTGCCAATGAGCATATTATACAAATATAAGTGTGTCCACTGATGAGAGTTAAGACCAGAGTGCTTCTGTGTGTGTGTGTGTGTGTGTGTGTGTGTGTGTGTGTGTGTGTGTGTGTGTGTGTGTGTGTGTGTCTGTGTGTGTGTGTGTGTGTGTGTGTGTGTGTGTGTGTGTGTGTGTGTGTGTGTGTGTGTGTGTGTGTGTGTGTGTGTGTGTGTGTGTGTGCCTGGTCAGCCATGGACTGGTTTAGGTTTCCCCCAGTTGTTTTTTTAATCACTCTCATCAGATTAGCTGAGCAGGGGCAGTCGAGGCCAAACGCTTCACAATTAACAGCGCAGAACCGTCTCGCACACACACACACGGACGCATACACACACATCCATCAGTGACTTTTCATTTGTCTCCATTGAGTAAAGCTGCATTAAATCATGTCTGTGATCCCCTGGCTCTCTGAGACAATGAGGAGCCAATTTAAATGGCAGCTATGAAGACCACCAGGACGGCAGGGAGGCCTTACACACTGTTCTCCTGGACTGCTCACACACCCTTAACGCATGTGTTCCCCAGGAGTTGATTAAATAAAAACTAATGGGATTCTAAAATTTGACAAATGCGCAGACAACACATTGTCTATTGATACAAATGGGATAAAAACCCAATCAATTATTATTTGGACTTCATGTTCAAAATGTATTGCTTTCTAATGATAAGAAAGGCTTTGTGTATTAAAAATCAGAAGCACTAAATATTGTAAAAGGGAAAAATCTGCTATGGAAGGGACATGTAGGGTAGCGATTTCAACGGGAGTATGGTTTAGTAAGATAAAAGACATCTAATTGTCTTGAGGCTTTTACTTTCCTTTTTTTCCCCCAAACATGTGGAGGCAGTTGATAAAAATATATGTTTAATACAAGGGGGAATCACAAGTGAAGTGTGATGGCGGTCATGGTAGCTTGTCTATTTCTGCCCACAACCCGGGACCCAGACTCTTAGTGGCCCCAGGTTGTCTGTGTGACAACAACTTTAAGAAAATTGATTCATTATATTTTTTGGGAGATGCATCACTGGCTGTTAGTCGCCCATTCTGACAGATGCAGGGAGTATATACTGTAAATGCTTCTGTCATTACACTAGTCAGGTATTGAATTTCATAAAATGTGTTATTTTGTGATCGTTAAATGTGCTAGTTGGCATCATAACTTGGCCCCCCATTTCCTACTGTTACCAGTCTTTATGCTATTAAATCCATCAATCTGCTGATTATTTTCATGATTGATTATTTGTTTAAAGACATTTTAGAAAATAGTATAAATATATGTGATGACAAGTCCTGGCCTAGTGTCTAACTGTATGTCAACTCACTTTCACGATGGTTTGGTTAGTTTAGGATCAGGAAAACATTAAGACAACCAGCATATACTAGCACTTGAGAAGATGGAATAAGAACATTTTGAAGAAATTGCAGAGGTATGTCCACAGTTGTTTTTGTGCTTGAAAAAAAACAATTATTATTTCTTTGTTATACGCATTGCTTCTTTCTAACTGAGCCCTTCGTAAGCCTTTTCAAATACACTGTAACCGCTTTCTTTGTCTTGAATAATAATATGCCTGTGCTGTATAGCTTGGGGCGGCTATGCTGCGTGTTGTTCTCTCGTAGCTCCAATTGTGCGTATTGTCCTGGGGATTTGATGCAGAGGTCAGCGTCTTGTTTTTGTTCTATTTTTGTATTCTTCTCTCCCTGGGTGATTCCAAGACAAAGGTTCAAAGACATATGATACTTTACTGTGTGTGAATATACTTTCAATTCTGCACCTTCAAATTGTGAGTAACACTAAGCAGCATACGAAATTCATACGAATATAGGCTAGTAAAACCAGAGGGAGAGCGAGAGATGTTTCGGGAGAGTACCTTTTCACCAAAACACCTCCTCCCTCTCCTCCTCCTCCACCTCTTCCCTGCTCCACAGACTCACCCTGTTCTTCCCTTTCACTCCCTCACTTCTTTTTTTCCTTTATAGCTTCCTACTACACCTGAAAAAGGGGCATTTTTGGAGGCATAAAGAGAGGGATAGTTTTACACCTCCCCAGGCCGGGGGAACTGGGGGGTGTAGGAGGAGTGGTGGAGGGAGGGAGGAGGCTCGGCACAATGTATTTTACATGAAAGGAAGGGGATAGAGTTACCACACGGATAACCACTCATACAAATGGGGAGAGCAGAGAGCTTTGAGCAGGGGACAGGTAAATGTGTAAGACTCAGTGTGTGTGTGTGTGTGTGTGTGTGTGTGTGTGTGTGTGTGTGTGTGTGAGAGAGAGAGAGAAAGAGAGAGAGAGAATGAAAGGATAGAGAGGGATGGAGGTTGTTTGTGTGGTGAGTAACATCTTTTATGAGTGTATTTTGTGGTCAACACATCAGCCTGTCAGAGATAGGAATGGGTGAATGATCACATTGCAAAGGTGTGTGTGTGTGTGTGTGTGTGTGTGTGTGTGTGTGTGTGTGTGTGTGTGTGTGTGTGTGTGTGTGTGTGTGTGTGTGTGTGTGTGTGTGTGTGTGTGTGTGTGTGTGTGTGTGTGTGTGTGTGTGTGTGCACGCACCTGGGCTTGTCCATGTTTTTTTCTTGTTCCCAGTTTTTATGTTAAACTAAGTTAACTCGGTGTCGCTAAGCTAAGTTTTAGCATCCTATTTATTGTACATACAGAGTGGTGTTGACCTTCATCATCTAACTCTGTAAGAGGTCAAACAATTCCTTTAACTTCAAAATGTATTTCATACATTTTACTAATTAATTATAAAGTGTGAATAAAAAAGATTTGAAATGCACTACTGTGGAAACACTTGGGTGTAGCATGGCGGACACCGTGGGAGAGGACCTGCTTCTTATGAAGATATGAAGGGCCTTCATTAAAATAAAGAAACCACGGTTCTTAGTTTTAGGTACATTACATGTTTGCTAATACATCCTAAATATTACACCCTGGCCTTTTAATATAAAAACAACTAATTAAAAAAGATGGAAGAAGTTGACTATGACATGTAATTTCAGAATAAATGAAAAGAGCAACAATAACACAAAGGAGATAATGAGCAGCAGTCTGTCTCCGTTTGTCACACTGTCTGCCGAGTAGAAGATAAACTGCTGTTGTTCCACTTGAAGAAAAAGGTTGTTCTCGAGGGCCTCTTAAAAGGGAGCGAGGCAACTTAGTTGGACACTTTAAAAACCCTCCTAAAGTCAACAACAACCAAAGGCGAGCCCAGCCATTTAGCTGTCTAATACCGCTTCCTTTGCTCAGTTCACTGCTCTGATGTGCCCATGCCACGCTACCGTTTTGTTTTTCTTCTGCCTTTCTTTCTTTTTTCTATTTCATCAGGCGTGTTTTGGGACACCTCCCCTGCTCCCTTCTCCACTTGCTGTGAAAATATTTCATTGGGGATGTTTTTGGAAGACCCCCTCCTGATGGGGGTCCTGCCTGGCTAATAATAAAGTGCTTGAGTTGTCAAGCGCTTCGGCAACACCCTAATCTGTTCTGACAGCTAGTCCTCCACCTACGCTCTCAAACGTCCCGCACACAAGTGCATGTAGGCATGCACGAATAACACACTTTCAACAGACATTTGCACTGATGTATGCACAAAGCTCCACAGGCAGTCTATCAATCAGGGTGTTTATTGGGGTTGGGGGATAAATGCTGTGGGACAGGGCCACATGCTGTCACCATGGTGATCGAGCTCAAGGTGGCTGGTGCACAGTTGGAGACGGTGGCTCTCTTCCAAATAAGTCTCTAGGCCTATGTTCATTTGGCACCCTTCAGCTGTTGGAGATGTACAGTAACATACAGTACAAGCTGGTCTAAGTGTGGTTAAAGGATCAAAAAATAATTCAGTTATAAAATGGTATCTAGGTTGGCTGTAAAGTATAGCCAGGGTCCCCAGATTCAGTTTCCAACACCCTGTAACAAATGAAGATATTTAGTGCATTTGAAAGGAGACATATTATGTTTTATTTTCAGGTTCATATGTGTTTTAGTTTATAGCCTACTACAACATGTTAACAGGATTTAAATGTAAAAATAAAAGTTTTTTTTAAATTGTTTGTTATACAGTCCTATACCTGCATTCATCCTCTGTCTAAAACACTATTTTTTAGCGCCTGTCTCTTTAAGAATCCTTTCTGAAAGCCCGGTTTGCTCTGATTGGTTTGTGTTTCTTGGTCCGACATATTTGCGCTCCCAGGTCTCTGGACCTTCTTTGCAGCCTATATAGTTTATAGTTGTGATTTTACCCCAGCATTTTAACGACACAAACACCACCATGTGCATAACCAGCGTGGTCCGTAAAAGCAGTTATATTTTATATTCCAAACAACAACATTGAAGATTTTTAATCCCTTCTAAAAATACCAGACTCATTCTGTCAGATTAGTGTATGCCTCACATAGTGTATTCTGATTTGCGTTTAAAATCAGACTGGGGTAAACTCCAATGTCAGATTGTCAAACAATAAGAAGACTAACTAGGAAAACTGTTACAATGCAGTGTGAAAGTTTGAATGTTTGCTATAAATAATTTCCATAACTCGTCCTAGGCTGGCGACTATCACACAATCAAATGTTTTTATGGGTAGAAAGTAGATCTAATGTAAAGACGAGTTGAAGGCAGAAATCGAATAATTTGGACTGGATACTATTTGAGGTAGCAGTGAAAATATGTCCATTTATATTTTCAGTAGTGTGGGGAATTTTAGTATTATATTATTTTGGACAAAAATATTCAAATACTGGATGATGGCTGATTTAAGCATTTGTATTTATGTGTGTGTGTGTGTGTGTGTGTGTGTGTGTGTGTGTGTGTGTGTGTGTGTGTGTGTGTGTGTGTGTGTGTGTGTGTGTGTGTGTGTGTGTGTGTGTGTGTGTCCTGACAACGCCTTGACCACCATAGTGAAAGAGTGCCATCTTCAGACTGAGGCAGCTGGGAATCTACCTAGTAGACCCCCACCCATGCCTCCAGCTCAGCTACACTTCACATATGACGCACACGTGCAGCCCGTGTGGTTCCAATTAACACAGATTGAATGTGTGTGTCCGTGTGCTCAGGTGAACATGTGAGTCTCTGTGTGGTGTGGGTGAAACGGTGGAGGGTGTGTGTGTGTGTGAAAGGAGGGGGGGTGTCAATTGCATGGTGTGAAGTTTATGGTCTGGCCTGTACTTTCTACTGCACAGCAAGACATTACATCTACACCACGTCTCCATTTACCATCTTAGCTTCGTGGAAGTCATCACGCTACAGCTACCATCAGCGGGGTTTAGGTCACACACACGGATGTTTTTAATTTTAGGGGCTCCGAACTATTTCTGTTAGGATATATTTTCATACACGGGCTAGTTACAATGTGGAATTTGGTTTATTTGGGTCTAGAAAATCTACATCTGTAAAAACTTCTTGGGCTTTAATGCAATAGTCTGTAGTGAGTGACAGCCAAGAGGGAGAAAGAGAGAGAGAGAAACGAGGGGGAGGAGGAGAAGAGAAAAATAGGGGGAGGAGGCAGAGGAGGAGAGAAACAGGACGAGTGAAATGTTCCCCATTATTGGAGTTGAGGAAGACAGGAGCGGTGCATGGATTGACCTTAAAGACAGATAGATAGAGGGAGAGAGAAGCGTAGTTTAAAAGTGTCTGTTTCAGAAGCGCACAGATTAGGAGAAAAAGACTGCAGTTTCTCCTGTAGAGCAAAAAACAAGAATAGCGTGACACCTGGAGTACAAAGTGAGAGGCAGGTAGATAGAGCCGGGCTGAAGTGTGTTTGGAGGAGTTTGCATGTTTCTGTTTGTGTGTGAAAGCAGCCTGTGTGAGGGGAAGCCAGTGGATCGTACAGCTCTGTAATGCTTTGTGGAAGTATAGGACTGCTAAGTGACCTGATTACACCCTGAGGTAAGAATGCACCTCTAACTCTGTGTGTGTCAGTGTTTGATTCATGCTCAATTAGTTTTAGAGGTTATTTTATCAAGCAATTCTTCTTTTGTATTAATCTAGTAACACTTGCATTTATAAATGCTTCAGTATATAAAGGAAAGATTAGAATTGCTATTCAATATTTAATTTGGCTGAGCGGGTGCAATGTTCAGGAATAAACAAGAAAGGAAAGCTTAGTAGGTTATGGTGACAGCACGGATGTTTTAAAGTACTATTTAAGGTCATTTAGTTTACTGTATAAATAGACAAAGTATATTTTAAAACACATTATATCAAAAAATAATAAAATGTGAATTGAAATACATTGTTCCTGAATCTATGAAAATGGACGACCTATTTGTTTAAGATGCTGTTTCTGAATTGTCATTAATACAAATTATTAGATATGAAAGCAACAACATTTAAATATAGCCAATAAAAATCTCCCGGATAAAATAATAATTTCAGAACCATTTTTAATATTAGGTTACATAAAATGGTATTATATTATTGCATTTTTTAATTTTAATTATAACATTTTGAAGACGAATTAATGCAATCACATCAAATCGATTCTTTTAATGAAAAACACGTTTAAATGTTGTTATGAATCTAAATGTTCCTGTTACACAATTAATACAAATTCAAACAGATTTTGTTAAAGCCGTCAAATAAAGTGTGTGTGTGTGTGTGTGTGTGCGTGTGTGCGTGTGTGTGTGTGTGTGCAAACTGTGCATGATATCGGATGACCCATTGCAGATGGGTTGGGTTGTTACCAGTAACACATAGCGCTATTCTTCTTTCTCTCTCCATCTCTACAACTTTTCTCTTCCTGCGCGGTGTTTTCACAGTCAGAAACAATCACACAAACATTGTTGATGTGCTGTTTATGTCAAACGTTTGACCTTCGAGTGAGCTTGTTAAAAAAACAAATAAAGTGTGTACGTGTGTTTGGGTGTGTGTGTGTGTGTGTGTGTGTGTAGGTGGGAGACAAAACAAGGAAACAAGTCGTGGACCAGAACTAGTACTGCTTCTGCTTATTTCTGAATAGTGCCTACTGTTTCTTATTACAGCCCTTTGGGGTCAAATTAGGGCCTCATGGTATCATTACAGCCATTAGATAATGATGATAATAAGTAACAACACAAACATAGCCATGTGTAAGTCCCTTAAATAAACCATTGTTATTAGTGCTAATTACCTGGGGTACCTGTATTCATCCCCAAGGGAGTCTCCAGGCCGGCCAGGTTGTGTTGCAGACCGGTCACCCGGCCAACCAGGTCAAAGGTCGCCTATTTAAGTGGCTCGGATGACACAAATGGGTCCTTTAGGCATTGTGTCCACAGTACGCTTACAGGCCCTCTGTTTTATTGCGAGAGATGAAATTGGCCGTGTTTTATTGCAGAATAAGTAAAGAAAAAGAATGACGCAAACTGCATGCTCTGAGCGGGTAGATTTTTGTAGCTTTATTATTGCAGGATTATTGCAATAGACTAGTTTAAATGGAGTTTGATTTGATCATAATATCTGTGACTTTTAAAATTCTTTTTTTTAAAAAAGTAAATGTTCAGCATGCTCATACGTACTTTTCATAAAAAGAAAAAGAAAAAATACATAAATTATTTCTAAATATGGAGTTTTTTTGATAGAAAAAAGATAAAAGCAGTGAGCTATACGAGATGTGAGAGAATCAGAAAGTTCCGAGAGAAAGTGTGCAATGGATAAAGCACAATGATAAAAGCTTTTCAGGATCAAAGCCCTCGTGTGCCTGTGTTTTCACAGATCATGTTGAGACAGAAACAGCCGGGGTTGTGTGTGTGTGTGTGTGTGTGTGTGTGTGTGTGTGTGTGTGTGTGTGTGTGTGTGCAAGCTTTGTGCGCTCCATGGTTTGTACGTAGCCCTGCGTCTGCGTAACATGTGGATTGTAGTTTCTCACGGACACAATGTTGATGTCTTGACTGACAGCCTTGTTAAATTTCAGTAAAGCATGAAACGTGACATTAAAGGGCTGTGTGTGTGTGTGTGTGTGTGTGTGTGTGTGTGTGTGTGTGTGTGTGTGTGTGTGTGTGTGTGTGTGCGTGCGTGCGTGCGTGCGTGCGTGCGTGTTTGTAAAGTGATCCATACGAGGGCACCGGCTAACCTTTGAACCCTGTCTTAAACAGCTAAGTGCTGCTTCTTATTCGCTCTCAGCAGGATCCTCTAATCAAAACCATAACACCACAACTTAAACTAAAATTGACACACACACACACACACACACACACACACATAAATGTCCTATTTTCCAAATACCTGGAGTTTAGTGTCTGCTTGGCCAAGCACTTTCTCTGTATACTTACCTGTGATTGCGATAATGTGCAAATGGCTTGAATATATGCTGCCTGGGTGAATTTCACCATGTGTGTGTGCGTTTGTATGGGCATTTCCATGTGTGGGTGCAGATGTGTATGTGTTTGGCACCTCGCGCGTGCCCTACACCTCGACAGTGTGTTGACACAGTGATTATAGGGCAGCTGGTACACATTGGCCCTCGCTCCGCCCTGCATTTACTGTTCTAATTAGTTCCTGTTCCAAATAAGAGAGAGGAATTTTAATAGAGAACCGCTGGTCTGTCGTCTAGCGACGCGTAGCCTCACACACAGCGACGCACATGAAGCCAGCCTGTGTGTGAGCGCAGTGAGTGTATGCTGCGGTAGAAAGCCACGGAGGCTGAAGCGTGTTTTTTAACTTGTTTTTTTTTTTTAATGATGAAGAAAAAGTTCCAGCTTGCAGTGATTGACACAACCAAATGTGACGATTACCCCCACCAAAGTCAAGGCTTGATTTAGGTGAAGAGTGAACCCTGTGACCTAACATGACCCTGGCATGACCTTTCAACTCTTTAAGGGTTGAGGAAGGGGCTTAAGCTCCGGATGGAGCAAGGTCACGGATGAACAAGGGAAAGTTAATATCTGTCACTTAGACGCCAGTTAGCACTTCTGTCACGGCGATGGCTACAACTACAGACACCAGGTTCTGGTTCAATATGAATTCTGCATTTCAGTAACATTTAACAAAAAAATAAATAAAAAAGTCATCGCATTTTGTCGCAATATTCAGTTAAACTTGCAGAAACATTACATTGGACTTTTCTCCTTCATCTTAGTTTCGCTGAAGAGGTTAAGGGGAATCAATGTTGTTGTTATCTACAACTGATATCTGCATGTTTCAGAAACAGCATTATGACACATGACGCTAATGTCATATATGTGATCAGTTATCATTTCCTCTGCTTTCTCTGCAGGTGAAGAAATCACACAGTGAATCTCATGTTCCAGACCCCTCCGACGCCAGGTATGCTCACATGTGTCTGACTGTATAATATGAAAAGCAACGTTAGGTCTTTCAGAACTCTATGTGTGTCCTAGCTCTCTCGTCATGGGGCAGAGAGGTGAGGTTTCACTGCAGTTGCGAGTGATGATGAGGTCATCAACACTTTCCCAAGACCTCAGTGTCTGACACACACACCCACCCACCCACCCACACACACACACACACACACACACACACACACACACACACACACACACACACACACACACACACACACACACAGAGGAAAATATGTTCTGATCCAATCAAAACACAAGCAATGGGAGCTTGCTGTAGACTGTGATTAATTTGGTTGATTAGTAGATCGCCAAAAAAGAAAAGTTAAGCTACTTTGATAACCAATTTATTGTTTCCGTAATTTCTCAAGCTTAAATAATAAATAACACAAATACTGAAAATGTACCAACTATTCTCTGCGCTAGCTGTTATAAGGGCATTTTATAAACTGTCTAACCTCAGGTTTTGTTCACGGAAAACCCCTTGGGTATATTTGTATATATATTAAATGTTGTGCAATAGAAGTTAAATCAACTATAAAGAAAAATATTACCATATGAATCAATACTCAAAATAAGTGTCTGTTGATTGTCTCACACTATTTATTTTACACAATACGTCGCACACTCTTTTTTCAAATACCAGACATAATGTGAAAACCAGAAAAGAGTTTATGAAACACCAACTCCTGCCATCGCCTCCCGAGAGGAGCGAAGAAAAGAGAGAAAAGAGAGAAGAAGAAAAAAACAAGAAGGGGAGATAGAATCATTTCCTGCTGTTGAGAGACAAAAAAAAAGGATAGATGAAGAGTGTTGAAGCACACAAGAGAGAAAGAGAGAGAAAGTGAAAAAAAAACCACAATCTGTGAAAGGTCTTTACTGTACTGCCGTGCATTACAGCTGAGATATTTGAAACTTTCAATTAAAGTTCAGGCTTGGTTTCATATCTTATCCACAATAAGACCTTGATGATTTTATATAAATGATTTCACTGCACATGATAGCAGAATGGATGTTTAGCTGTAAATAGAAACCAAACAGATTTGTCGAAGAGAGTTGATTTAGAGTGTTTATCTTTCTTACGGTTTCTCTTTTGGCCCTGAAGCTGTGTCTTCCTAATGTGCTGAAAGCTATGTGTTTATACCTGTCAGTCATGGGTTGCAGTCATGTGTGATGATACTATCTGCCCATAGCATTGGGATGGCCAGCTTCCAGACCGCGGCACAGATGTATTGTGCATACTCTCTTTTAGTACACACACACAGAGTGGGAGAACGGCAACCCGCATTTGTTTAATTCTCCCTCCATCTCTGTCATTTCTTTCTTTGATCTCTCACAGAAGAGCACAAGTGTGACCGGCCTGCGGGCAGCATGAGTCAGGGCTCACACACACACACATGCAGTCACACTTTCATATGAAGTACTGTCCAAACACACACACTGACTCAACGTTAAACTATGTCCACCACCAAAGGACATGTCAGAATGTGGGTTTGTGGCAACAGTGATGAAGAGTCATGAGCGAGTGTTTAATGTTGCTTTTCTTGCAGTCTTCATGCATAAAAGTTTATTAAAAACACGTAGTCCTCTCAATGGGAGTTATGAACCCTGAGATGAGTGGTTGTTGCCGTGGTAATTACTAATCGGAATTCAAATAAATAATAAATATGAAAGTCAGACCTCTGCCCCACCACACATGTACATCTTCATTCTCCTCATGTCTGTATTTACTTCCACTTACTCCAAACATACACACACACACACACACACACACACACACACACACACACACACACACACACACACACACACACACACACACACACACACACACACACACACACTCTCACTTTACCACTACCACCTTGTGCACTGGTTTGTCCCACTCATGCATGTGGAACACATTGTAAAACCAAAGCACGCTGGCAGGCTGTGGGTTTGTATTGGAGCCCAGAAGTGCACACACACATACACACACACTCCATAAAAGAGCCAGCAGGCCCGCAGACAATGTCTAGCGCCTCTGAACACATGCTCATGTAAGCTAACTGGTACAGAGAAGCATAAAGTTTATGACTTTAATGTGTGTGAGTGCAGTATGTCATTGAATGTGTTCAGCGAAATCTCAACGTGATATATAGAGGTGGGAGATTCCCAGCTGTGAGAGCATATTGCTGTTGATCTGTTATTCATTCAAAAATCACAGTTCATCTTTATTTTTCTCCCCTCTCTTCCCCCTCCTCTTCCTCTCAGGTCTATGGAAATGCAGGACCTAGCCAGTCCTCATAACCGTGTGGGAGGTGGAGATTCGACAGGCTCCAAGCTGGACAAGAACAACATTGGCAGCCCCTCCATCACAACCAATGGAACAGGAGGTGAGAAGGCCGAAAGTGTTATGTGTTGCAATACTGAATAGGTTTTTGTGTCTAAAATGGTAGAAAGGTTAGTTTTAGTGTCATTTCTACACATGGTCTCATGTTTCTTTTATAAGCCAAATCTATTTTCAATGTGTATTCAGGTACTATTTAGACATCTAAGCTTTAGGAAGACAAAATAAACTGTTTAACTGCTTAATGTCACATTTGGGGATATACACTTCGGGTCACGAACAATTAAGAAAATCAATACCACTTTGGTATTGATCTTAAGTTTAAGTAATTTGAGGCTCTTCTTTGCTGGTACCCTATTACATTAGCTCAGCACAATGAATATAATTAGTGACAACAGCTTGGTCCTGTCCATAGGTGACAAAACCCTATTTAAAAAAGATAAAACAAGAGCTAAAATGTTCATTTATAAGCTTAAAACAGTGTTGGTAGGTGAATCTAATTGCCCCCTGGATAGAGGATGGCTAGCCTTTTCGGGCTAAGCTAACTGTCTGATGGCTGTAGCTTCGTATTTAACTTGGTGGTTAAATCAATATTCTTCTTCGGCAATAGAGCAAATGCGCAAATTGCCTAACATTTTGAACATAATCCCTTTAAGGGCATCTTTGTTCCATCTATGTTTTCATCTGAAATGAAGACCAGTCAACTTCAGTCTTTGAAGTCAGGGTCACAGTGAAAGCCGGCTGTTTCAGATTATAGCTCGACATGTCATGGTAACATTTATTGTTGTCCTGATTTTTAAACTAAATAAGAACATATATTAAGTTGAAGCACTTTAACTATACATACTGTTCGTTGTGTTCCCAGAAGAGATGCACTTCCAGTTTTTGTATGCGATTTCGCTCCTATACAGCAGAGGTTGAAAGTACATATTGTAAATTACTTTGAGCAAAAAAACTGATGAGTGTAATGTATTGTAATGAAATATATTGCAAACTTATCAGTCAGAGAGATTTTCAACATGCAGAGATAAGTACTTTTTGAGGAATTTATAGAGACGGGAAGGGACGCGCACATACAAACGCACACATACATACACACACACACACACACACACACACACACACACACACACACACACACACACATCCTGCGCTGGCAGGAGGACTTGAGTAAACCACTGGAGGATGTGTGTAAACACGCGGTGAAGCACTTCTGCTCTCCTCCACTGGCCGCTAAGCAAAGTGTGTGTATTTGTGTTTTTGTGTGTTCAAGCCCAAAGTCCCATTGGAAACTATTCACTCTACAAGAGCATTAAAGCACCTCTCTCTCTTCCCCCGTTCTTTTTCTTCCTTTTCTTTTCCTCTGTCCATCTGTGTTTCTCTTTCCTTCTTCTCATCTTTTTCTACATCCTCGATCTCCTCTTCTCTCAGTGTCTGTCTGTAATCTTTTTTGACAAGACATGTAAGCGTTTTTGTTGAGGGTGATCCTTTGATCTATTGCTAATTTTAACAGGCAATGGAAACTAATGCAATGGAAAAAGTGAGATACTACCTTTTAGACAACTTCATGTGTCATCACACACAGAAAAAGCCATACTCAGACTTAATCGTGCATTTAGACCATATTAGCACATTAAATCATTTTTGATGAGCTCACAGTTAATGGTTTTAGCAGACAAACCAGGACTACACACTCACAGCCAAAACAAACTACATACCCAACATTCCCCTCACCTGACATCAGCCAGAGCCCGGTCCAGTTGGCCGTCTCCATAGCAACTCATTTGTCTTCATTAGGGCCTGTCCGATGGCTTGTATTGCTCCCCGAGGGGATTAATGAAGTTCCCCTGATCTAAATGGAGTTCTCAGATGTTCAATGATGATGAGTTTGAATCACGTTCAGAGAGAAACAAGAAAAGTCACCTAATAAAACAGCATGGAGGATTTTAAGGTGGTTAACAGGTGTGCTTTTTTTTTGTAGTTTTGGAAAAAGCATTATTGCTGTGTCGAGAGACAGATAAGAAGAGACAATTTTCATATCTTAAGGCATTTATCATCAATACATTTACATTTATGATAGGTGACATGACTTTGTGTGTGAAAGCTGTAGGTCATAGTTACAAACCAACGTCATTATTTTTCAACTCTGCAGTTTCCCTCCCCATACACGTAATTTTAGCTCCTTTCAGGTCATTGTTTTGGTTTTACGGCCCATAACAGTGACCGGAAAACATGGTGTAGCCCACTATTTGTTTTTGTTTAATCTGTACCAAAACTAAAGCTTAAAAATAAGTTGTGTTTTTTGAATTTCTTGTTCAGGCTTATAGTTTTATACTGGTTGCCTGTTAACATCATTATGATGAGGCACATCAGAGGTGCCAGTAGGCAGAAGATATATATTTCCCAGACTTGTTCCCTCTGCCTCCATTTTTTTAAGCTAATCAAAGCTAAAGGCTGTCCCACATTAGCTTCTTTTTTAGCGTTCAGACTTAAGATTGGTATTTATAGTCTCATTGAACTCTGGACAGGAAAGCAAATAAGCATGTTTCCCAAAATGTTGAACTATTAAATATAAATTATAATAGAATTGTCTACCTTTTTAAGTGAATCAACACCATGTCCCATATACCTAAGACTGGCTCCTGTCAGTTGTCAGTGCATCATATCCTCACCACCTTCCCACCTTGCACCCTTTCAGGTGAAAACATGACAGTTCTAAACACGGCTGATTGGCTGTTGGGCTGCAGCAGCCCGCCCCCTGCCCCGGGCTCCAAGGACTATGGTACAGAGGTGCATGTGTGTGAATCTAAGGCCAGAGGTCATACAGTTTTCCCTTAAATGCAAAAAAGAATGGGTTTCTATAGTTTAGGCTGGTCCTAGATCTGATGTTTTTTGTGCCAGAATTGCAGTGATTTTCTTTCCTTTTTTTCTTGCTGTGCAGTGTTCCCTGCTCTTTGGATCCCATTGGGTTTTTCACAGTGTGTGTGTGGAGTTGTTATACATTTGCATGGTTCCTAACAGTCAACACATTTATGAAAAGTAAGGGAATTTGATGAATCATCTGGGGAAAGAAAGTTTACATTAGTGGATTTTGACAAAACGGTCAAAAACCCCAACATGATAGTGGGAACCCTGCACACAACACCCACTCCCATACTGGAACTGCATGGTAGTTTTGTTTTTGTATGTCTGTTTGTGAGTGCGCGACATAACTTCCTTACTGGCCTCCCCTAACACCGATATTTTCCGTCTTCCTTAAGTGAAAACAGAGCCTATGAACAACAGCGATACAGTCACTACGACAGGCGACACCGCACTGGACACATACGCAGGCTCAGGTAACACACACATCTGCTCACAGAAATGCACTCATGGACTATTTCCTCATCGAAAATAAAAAAACAAACTCACATGTCAGCTCTATATCAGTCTGTTTTCTCACACACCGTCATCCATTTCTGCTCAGCGGTGGGCCTGCTGAAAGCTTTAATCCCGTGAAGTATTGCCTGTCCTTGGATTACGTCATCAAAGGCTGGCAGAGGGATGAGAGCGAGCGAGAGACATTTTTACATTTGTTTTTTTTTTAGACTCACACACGACCCCGTGCTCCTTCACTCTGCAAAACATGCACACACTGAGACACAAAACCATTAAGCAACGCACAGTGAGGGTTTAGAAGCAGCGGGGTGTTTGTCAGTATTGAGCTCTGACATTTCAATGACCACAAACAGACATTGTGTTTTACTTTGAGGCCCGCAGTAAGGGGTTTCATGTACAGTGCTCTCTGAAGGGGGATATCTTGGCTTCTCTCCATTGGAAATGCTTCAAATTATGTTTACTGGAAAAGCATTTCAACTCAAACAAGCCTGAGGCCTTGACTTGTGCTATTCAGGAGTGGTTTTGTTGAACGTGAAAGGAAACAGATGATTTGAGTCGACACCATCCGTAACCTCGTGTTGCCTTGTTGTTTTTTATTATTGTGCTGTTTTTAGTAATCACCAGCAGCGGGTACAGCCCTCGTTCAGCCCATCAGTACTCCCCCCCTCTATACCCATCAAAGTAAGTGTGCTGCTTTCTATGAATACTTATCAGCATGGTTCTCATATTCTTCATCCTTATTGTCCCATTCTGCCAACATTGTTTTTTGTATCCCACTTACTTGTCCTTCCTCTCCTTTTGCAGGCCCTATCCTCACATTCTCTCCACACCGGCAGCCCCTGCCATGCCCACGTACGCCGGTCAACCCCAGTTTAGCAGCATGCAGCAGTCCACCGTCTACACCGCTTACTCCCAGACAGGACAGGCATACGGACTGTCCTCCTATGGTACCTAGAAAAACACATTTACAGAGACACAGAGTGACTAACGGTATCTGCAATAACAAACACCAGTTAGGAGCAGATCTATGAGAGAAGCAGAATAAGTCTTACTGCTTCTGCAGTGAATGGAAAAAACACAAAGTGGAGATTGAACCTTATTGGGATATTTTTAGAAAGTAGAACAATAACCAAATGAATTTGTTTGAGGAAAAAGAAGTCAACTAATGTTTTAAATGAGATTACCTTTTTGATTGAGTGTTTTAGCATGCAATATGTAAATGATGGGTGCCAAATAAATAATAACCATTTATTCCTCAGTGAGAAATGTAATATTTCCACCATTATAAGCATGACATAGTGAGATCCCAAATCAAAGATTGACAAAAACTGAACTTAATACAAGCCCGAAAGACTGTTATTCAAACCTCGATGATGGCCTTAAATTTTGGAAGTTTCAAAAACATTAATTCTGTTTACATTCAAGTTTTAACCATACAGTTTGCTGATGCTGTTATATTTGTTCTACATTGTATAATAGTATGAGCCCTTTTTTCGTTGTGTTGTCACAGACCTGGGTGTGATGCTGCCGGGCATAAAGACGGAGAGTGGCCTGGCTCAGAGTCAGTCTCCTCTGCAGACCGGCCTCAGCTACAGCCCCGGCTTCACCACACCTCAGCCCGGGCAGACTGCATACTCACCCTATCAGATGCCAGGTCAGTCTGAGATGTAAACTATCAAATACCTTCAATGGCTCACCTTTCTCTCCTGACTCAATTTAATAACGCACATTATTTTCCTGTTATAAATAAATCACACATCATCAGTAGTTTAAATTCCTGCTGAAGTTAATCCTTTTAATGCTATAGCTTTTGGCGTGATTCCATTGTCTAATTCCATCTTCTTCTTTTTGTCCTAAGGTTCAAGTTTCACTCCTTCCTCAGGCCTCTACGCCACCAACAACTCAGTGTCCAACCCCGCCAACTACACTGCCACACAGCAGGTACCTTGGCGTATATATACTGTGTGTGTTTAGGCTTTTCGTTTACATGACATTACATTTAATTTCATTTAGCTTTTATCCAAAGTTTGGTTCAAACTGGACCGCTGTTACCGTCCAGCTGTAAGTTAGCTTGAGTAAAAAACGTTTTCCCAAGCCCAAAAATACATTTCCTAAGCAGTTCTTGCCAGCTTGAATCAACCACATTACAAGTTTGGTCAAATGAAGGCCATTTTTGCAATTATGCTGCTGGGCTAAAAGTCAAGAAGAGGATATTGCATGGTGCAGTTTCGAAAAGTGGACCAGAAGTGATATTGCAGCCACTATCCCACAGAACTTTTCTTAATTCACCCAAAAAAAACGAACTACATTATGACCCCGCAACAGGCACAAACGTATGAGCGAAACGGACAATTAGTCTTTGTGAAGGAGTGCTTTGTTCTGAATATTTCTTTATGTCTATGTGATGAATTATATTGAGGTAGTAAAATGCTTCAAGGGGAATTTCAATGTTCCACTATGATAGATGTGGCTGTTTATGGGAAGAAAGTCAAGGTTTGGCTGATGTGGGTGGATTGAGGGGAATATAGTGTGTGTGTGTGTGTGTGTGTGTGTGTGTGTGTGTGTGTGTGTGTGTGTGTGTGTGTGTGTGTGTGTGTGTGTGTGTGTGTGTGTGTGTGTGTGTGTGTGTGTGTGTGTCTGTCTGTCTGTCTGTCTGTCTGTCTGTCTGTCTGTCTGTGTATGAGTTTAACAGAAAAGGAGAAGGCAACTAAGGGACGTAAAGGGTGTATACAGTGTGGATATGCATGCTTGCGTACACACACCAATTGTATGTATGTGTGTTATGTGTGTGTGTGTGTGTATGCATTCATGTGGTATGCTCCACTTTATAAGAACTCGTAGAGACGGATGTAGTGACAGGTTTAGAGAGCTGACTCGTAAAAGCGCCCATCTCTACTGGGTCAGTAAAAAGCAGCAACACAAGGCTTTAATTGTTTTGAAGATATAAACTACAGAACCGAGGGAATAAAAGATTCGAGAAATGAGAACGAGCTCTTGTAAAGTCTCTCTTCAAAAAGTCAGTTTGAACCTCCCCAGACAAGTGAAACCTCTTCCTGTAGTATTTTTTTGTTTTTGTTCTTTTTGTCTTTGCACCCTTTGTGCTCATGTATCGTGTTATTCCCTGCAGGATTATCCATCATATACGACGTTTGGCCAAAACCAGTACGCCCAGTATTATTCCGCCTCCACTTATGGGACTTATATGACCTCCAATAGCGTGGACGGCACAGGCTCCACGGCGGCCTACCAGCTGCAGGACCCCGCTCCTGCCATGACCGGACAGGCTGCTGAACTTCACCCAGGTTTGTATTCAAAACAATGAAAACACTCATTAACTTCATAAATATCCAAACAAATGTTAAATCGCTCACAGTTTCTTGGTGCTGGCTTCATCGTCTTGTTTTCAGTAGAAAAATTCCACTGTTTGATTAGCTGAGTTCAAACTCTTTCACCCATGATGAAGCACAGGAAGTAAATTCAAACTGTAGCCATAGTTACATAGCATTGCACTCTCTAATTGGAGGATCCACATATGTTTACATTAACCTTGGAGATTTGATTAGAGTTAAGTTATGTTAAATATTGGACTTTTGTAGAGAAAGAGAAAAGAAGTTAACCCATATGTACAGAAATATGACTTGGTGTTCTATTATATTTTCTTTTTTGCACATATTTCCTGTGGTTTATCCTGGCTGTACCTCAGAAAGCCTGATTAAAGGAGCTTATCATTCTTCCTGTCACTGGCACTTTCCCTGTTTTTCTCGCTATTCCTCTTTCTTTTCTCTTCTTGGAGTTACAGTTTCTATTTGTGTTCTGTTTTTGTCGCTCACATGCTCTTTGTGTCTCCTTGTGTATCTACCCACCCCCTCTCTCTTGGTCTCTCCCCCTCGCCCTGATTGAGACATAACAATATGAGAGCTGAAGCTTAGAGTCTGGTTCTAGTTACCACACAGCAGTGGGAGCATATGGCATTAGGAGAGAGTGTGTGTGTGTGTGCTCAAGAATGTGTGTGTGCTCATATATGTGCTCCTGCAGAATTTTGTATCTTTGCATCAGATTACCTAACTTTTTATAATTTATTGCACAACTCCATCTCTCCCAGCCTATGTTTAATCTTTACATTTCATGCGACCGTGAATCAGTCAGAATACCAATGGCACTTTTCGTGGGGTTCATTGGTAGTCTTTAAGTTGATCTGTTGTGCCAATTACGTTGAATTATTAAACCTGACAAGATGGCTTATTACTGTACCAAGTCTGAGTTATCGCTCTTCCTGAAGTGGATACCCCAGAACACCTGAGGGATCAGCCCAAAACCACATCATTACTGTTGCTTTAATGCGGGCCGAATATATTTTCTGATCGTTTGGGACGAACATTTGATCATTTGTAAATGTTCAATGTTTAAAATGTTTAGCCCTGACTGTGTTTGCATACACTCTCAGGGGACTTTGATACAGTGCAGAGCCCCTCCACGCCCATCAAAGAGCTGGATGACCGAGCCTGCCGGAGTGGGGGGTCCAAGTCCCGGGGAAGGGGCCGCAAGAACAACCCCTCCCCTCCCCCTGATAGTGACCTGGAGGTAAGGGAGCGAAAAAAACACACACTTGACTCTAAGCGCTTACAGTACTGACTTAATAATCCATAGAAATCTCAGCGGAAATGTGCTATTCCCTTTGAACGAAATCCTCTCTGCGCATTGAAATCTCAAAACAACAGAGGCTAGAGAGCTGGACCACCCACCTCACCCAGAATAAAAGTACATATGTGCTAAACGGATGGACATATCATTGTGTCACTTTTTTTGTTCTCCAGAGAGTGTTTGTGTGGGATTTGGACGAGACAATCATCGTCTTCCACTCTCTGCTCACAGGCTCCTACGCACAGAAATATGGCAAGGTAAGATCCTGCATTCTATTTTATTTCTCTCTGCCAAAGTTGAATCTGACTTTGAATAAATGATGCATCATTTTGTCTCAGATGCTTAAAAGATATCACAAAGGAGAATCAATCACTGAAGAGCTATACCCTTTTTAAGAAAGCCCTTAAAAAGGGCATAGCTCTCACTCGAAATAGAAGGAGGCATGTCCCCATTACTTTTACAGTTTGGTTTTTTTTTGCTCTCGCTTACTCTGACACTGCTGCCAAGTTGATAATATTGCTGATACCCTCTCTGCCTGCCTACAGTTATTACTGTGAGCTCAGAGCAATACACTTTACAAGTGATCCTGCAGTCTTGTGCTATTTCTCTGCCCTGCACTTTGCCTCACAGGCTAAACCATGCCCTGTGGTTTGTGCAGGTTGTTGGGGCTATAAGCAACCAGTCAGGAGTAGCCAAAAAAAAAACAGTTGGAACTGTTTTCCACAAGTTATTTTTCTGGATGGGGTAAAACATCAATATACTAAAAATTCTTGAAAAAGATGAACATCAGTGCAGGAAAAAGTTATATTTTAAAATGGTGATAATAATAAATAAATGTGATTATGCATTGATAATATGCCTCTGAATCCAAACCTCCCCCCTACTTTTGTGGGGACTATTTTATAACTAAATTTTCCTTTCTGAAGTCTCTTATAAAATGAAACTAACGATGAGAACACCATTCGAACAGGCTTCATTTTCCTCAGGCGTACTTCAGAATGTTATGGTCAATTTATGATCATTACCACATATAAAAAGATATGTTTAAATGCATTATATATTATAAATACATTTTAAAACCATTAATAATTGCTTTTGCTTACATGAGTGGACTGATGTTTACTCCAATCTTTATTTTGAGCTTATTTGGTGGTCTCGCCCTGTCAACTCACAGCTACACTGTTTATAGTTCCCTATTTTTTAATAGTTCTTGGCTCTGATCCGGGTCATCCTATGTGGCCAAGGCTACAGATCTTTTTATTGGGTGAAGTCGTTTCCTGTGGGCACCAGCGTAAGCCACCAGCCTTGCCTGTACGGGCTTTGCGTACCACGCTGCAGCCCAGCAGTCCATTCTGATATAGTTTGGCACTCAAACAAAAGCTGGCGCCGCACACATACCATTCAGAGCCAGACCCGCATAGACTCATATAAGCCCAGGCATTTTACAGATAAGGGTTTGTGGGCAGTGATGTACTTCCGAGTTGGATCTGTGTTGTGGAATTTAATGTTGGGCAATAGAGATTTAATAGATAAAAGAGAGGTTTGCATGTGAATGAGAAAAAGAACACACATGGTCTTGAGGTTAACTCAACTTGGTTTGCAGTGTTTCAGAGAAATACTGACCAAAATATATTACAATTGTAATCTTGGCAAAAGCCTTTCTGCTGATATGCAAGCATTAAATTAAATGTTTTCAATGGATCAAAACAGTTTGCATGTAACTTCTGATAATGAATAGTGTTTTTTTTAATCAAAATTAATACAAAAGAAAGAACATGTTTACACCTAATTTGCTGCGGCTGCCCTCAAGAAACTTAGTGGCAGCTGTGTCTGTTCACACCTCGCCCAAAATAGTGTTTACACTGTTGACAAAGCAACCACTAGCCCTTAGCAGCTTTCTCACGTGCTCTGAGAGTATAACTGCTTTAAAAGATGTTTCAGTTTTTAATAAATATAGGTGTAAATAAAGTTATTATAATCAGGGATAATGTTCACATCATCATGAAGTGTTGAGTTTTCACTGCTCAAATAATAACAGCAGAGGGGGAGAGTGGAATTGTTCCAGGCTACCTTTGCCAGGCCAAAGTAATATTTGCTATTCTCTGTGATTGATTGAACTTGCCTGGAAAAATACTACAAAAGAAAAAGCCAACTCAGCCTTTCTGGAGCCCAAAGCAACATCCAAATTGAACTGCTCAAACGGAATAATACATTTTAGCAGTGAGTATTTCGACACACTGATGTAAGTATTGCATCTTTGGTTGGCAGCCAACTTAATCACTACCTGAGAGACACATTTAAGTGCCTCTTATCTCTGTGATTGACAGGTAAGCGAGAAAAGAAATACCTATTATCACTACTGGCAGCTGTCAAGTTTTTTAGAGCTCTGAACACTTTCTTTGACTGTGTGCCTTGCTCGCTCACTTTCACTCTCCTTCCTGTTAGTTTCTTTCTATTCTGGTCCTCTGACGGCGTCAGCGAATCGCGCGGCGAGCTGTCGTCCCTTGCTGACCTATCACAGATGATGGTTTTTGCAGCTGAGCCCCGGGCCCACACATACACACACATACACACACAAACCATTCACATACCAAATACACTCCAAGTGTCTCTCTCTTTGAGGGTGCTTGCTCTCTGCAACACACACACATGAAGACACACACTCTTCCTCTCACCCCCCCTCACAAACAACCCACCGCCACCAAGCATGAGGAATGTTGATGGGACAGAACAAGTGCAACCTGTCTGTCAGCATCTGCTGTGATGAGTGGAGCATACCATCTCTAAAAGTGGGGGGTTATGGGGACAGGGGTGTGAATAAAAAAAGTTTTAATGTATTATTGGATGTCGAGTTTTTTTCATGTCACGGTGATAATGATGATTTACTCGTCCTTAAGGATCCTCCTATGGCCGTAACGCTGGGTTTGAGGATGGAAGAGATGATCTTCAACTTGGCTGACACACACTTATTCTTTAATGACCTGGAGGTGAGACTGGCACATGCAAAAACACACATTCAAACATTTTCAAGGGTGTGTCATAAGATTGGGACATTTTCTTGTACAGTATTCCAATTTTGCACAAAGCTGACAGTTTCTTGAAGCCGGCTGTCTTTCAGTTGAAATCTACTACTGCCTCCTAGCGATGTAAAGTGGTGTAACACCCTGTTTATATATTTGGCAATACCGTGTTTATATTCTACTAGTTTATTTAAGTCACTTATTTAAGCCTCTGTTTTTGTACTTATGCTGCATGGAATTAATAATATCTTGTTTGTGTGCACAGGAGTGTGATCAGGTACATATTGATGACGTGTCATCAGACGACAATGGCCAGGACTTAAGGTAAGAATTAAACAATTCACATTTCTCTTTAATAAAAATAAGTATGATTTCAACACTGTTGATGTTATTGAATAAGTGTTTGTTTCTCAAAATATATAGGTTTTTTTTACTATAAAATTAAGCCAAATTTGTCTTTAATTTGGCTTAATTTTGAATGTAAATTCATCAAAAATAACAGTCATTTATTCTTTGCATTTTTAAACGTAGTGCTGAATTGCATTCTTACATAGACATACTGACTATAGTACTGAATATTGAAAATAACCATTTGTTCTACCAGAGGAGATTTTTCAAATAAAACTATCATTATTATTGACAGTACTTACAGTTTTGCAACTGATGGCTTCCATGCAGCTGCAACCAGCGCCAACCTGTGCCTGGCTACGGGTGTCCGCGGCGGGGTCGACTGGATGAGGAAACTGGCCTTCCGCTACCGACGGGTCAAAGAGATGTATAGCACGTACAAAAACAATGTGGGGGGTAAGCCAATCTGACGGGAGTTTAATGGACACGAGGGACAGAGAAGGGAGGGGGGGGAATACCTTGTTTTACATATATTCTGGACAGAGAGAAAAGGCCATAATAGTTATGATAAATAATTCTATATGTATCTGATAGTATAGCTGCATTTTAGGAAACTTCCTCTAAAGGCATTCAAGAAAATATTATTCAAAGACAGAAATTCAACATGGAATTGGAAGCCACAATCTGAAATTAAATAAATACATGACATACAATATTTGCATACTGTACATTAAGGGTGCAGTCAATGTCTATAAAAGCACAAGTGTTTATATTTGTTGTTAAAATGTGGGTTTAATGAAAGCAGAAATCAAAATCAAAGATGCTGTTTGGCTACACATTTAGCTCTTTCCTAATATCGTATTACCATAGACTTAGCTTATTGTGTCTTTACCTTTCCTGCTCTATACCCGTGTGTGTGATGCTTAAAGCTGCGAGGGGGTACTGAAGGTCATGCTGTTTTTTAGGCCTGCTGGGTCCTGCTAAAAGAGACGCCTGGCTGCAGCTTAGAGCGGAGGTGGAGGCTCTGACTGACTCCTGGCTCACCCACGCACTCAAGTCGCTGTCCATCATCAGCTCCAGGTGCCATTACATATATATTTGACATCACACAGACATTTATCACTCTAATCCTCCTCTCTGTTAATTTAAACGACCCAGCTTTACACGGTCTACTCTCCGTTTGTGTTTCCCTCAGGAGTAACTGTGTAAACGTGTTGGTGACCACAACGCAGCTCATACCAGCGCTGGCTAAAGTTCTCTTATATAGTCTGGGATCGGTTTTCCCCGTGGAGAACATTTACAGTGCAACCAAAATAGGTAAGACACTGGTGCACACCCACACAGACACACACACACACACACACACACACACACACACACACACACACACAAACGTTCCACTAACTTTCGAGATAATAATCCAATACTGATGAAAATAAATGTAATGTAGAACAGGAATAACTAAATACAAGCTGACTATATATCTGATGTTTTGTACTGAAAGGTTCAAAGGTCACATGCATTCTGTTCTGTCCATTATTTTGATGTTTCTTCATCTACTCCATGTGTTCCCGATATCCTGTTTCTTGTTTTGATATAATTGCTTTAGCTGGGCTAAGGTTCATTGAGCGGCTAGTTGGGAACGTTTGAGTTAGAGCAGCGGTGTCCAAACTATGGCCTGGGGGCCGAATGTGGCCCATTGTCCATTTTGAATCGGCCCTCAGCTAATTTTAAAAAGTATAATGGAATATGGCCCACACATGAAACTTGTGCTTTCCTTTTATTGTACTTATTAAACACATATGCAAACATATATTACGCAGTAGTATTCATGAGTAATAAGCCAACTTTTTAAATAGAATCAGTCAATTAAATTCGAAAACCTTTTCTAACAAATCGGTTCATTAAATCGGTTCATTAAAAAAAAGCCCAATAACTTATTTGTAAAACACATGTGAAATGTACCCTTCATATTTCCCCTTATTCTAAGCAATCTGAGGCTTTTGTTTAAAGGAATGAGCTGCCAACACTTGTAACAAAATAAATCAAACCCTATGTAAACCTTTGATTTCTGATACCTGCATTTGATTGATTTTGATAACTTATTAATTAACTTATGAACAATATACCTCACCTCTACTGAGTGGCCCAGCCCTTCGTATGTTTTTCTATATGTGGCCCTCGGTGGACAAAGTTTGGACACCCCTGAGTTAGAGTATGTTTTATTCTAAAGAAGTTGAAGAGGCTATCAAGTTATTATAACATGATAGTGTTCAGCAAAGTTTTATAATTCCCATGAATACATAAAATCAATCTTTAAGTACTTCAATAACTACACAGCTAGGCTACTAACTGTGTTTGGTCTTGCACAATGAAACAAATGAATTAGAGGGTCTTCATTGTTTTGAAGGTGGTATATCTCAGTGACACTGTATTATTTACACAGAGTTCTATGTACTTTGAATTTAATACAAATTTCCATGAATCTCAATTTAAACACAAGACTTGGCGTTTGTGATTCAAAACAGAAAATACCTGTGAGTAATGCAAACTCTTTGGACCAACATTATAACAATGATCAACAATTTCATATTTGATTCACTTTCGCTGATGGGGCTAATGAACAATGGTTAAACCTACATCCATCCTTTCCTTACTACACATTCTAAAATAAACAACAACAATGGATGTTATTGCTGGATGAATCGATACCGATGCAAGGAATTATTAGACGCAATAAACTCCATGTCTTCCATGAAATATTGTCCACTCTACTCTATGAAAAGGAGATGAGGTGTGCCTATCGACACCCCGTATGTACAATCACTTTATAACTAGGCATCTCATGGCTTATTGTTCAGCTCCCACTGACTTGAACAACAAATTCGTCCTCATACCACATGAGGTCTTGCTCTTCAACATCTCTGACACTAGTGGGATCTTTCAGGCCGGACGCCCACTTTCTGAATGGAATCCGTTAGCAGGAAAACCCATCTGGTTACGCCAATGTTCAACCGTACATCGAGAAAACAAACAACTCAAATTAGAAAGGGGATTAGAAAGGAGCCAAAACATCCAGGAAAGTAACTCAAAGCTGTGTGATGTGTTGTGATGTGGTGTGTGTGTGTGTGTGTGTGTGGTGTGTGTGTGTGTGTGTGTGTGTGTGTGTGTGTGTGTGTGTGAGCTAATGTTACACCCAGTTCAACCCCACGGCGTTTTGATTCAAACGGACGTAGCAATGTGGAAACCATGACAACTGCCTGATGTTTAGGACACAAGTGTTTCAGGTCAAACGCCGGATCACGTAGACTCATGCATACTTTGCATATGGAATTACTCTAAATGCAATTAGCGCTGTATATGTATAGGAGTAAGGCTAAAGGTTAGCATGGGGTCTGACCTCTGACATCACTCGCAAGAATACTGTGGCAACCAGATATTATATTTACCTGAAAGTGTGTGTGTGTGTGTGTGTGTGTGTGTGTGTGTGTGTGTGTGTGTGTGTGTGTGTGTGTGTGTGTGTGTCACCCTTGACGCATACAGCTCAGATTTATGATGTGTTTGACTCCCATTCAAACAACAAAGGAAAAACCTGTGAAAGCCATTTGTTTGTCTCCAGGCAAAGAGAGCTGTTTTGAACGTATAGTCTCCCGCTTTGGCACTAACATTACATATGTTGTGATTGGCGATGGGAAGGATGAAGAGCATGCGGCCAGCCAGGTAAACAAACAACTTCAAAACGTTGACCCCTCTGACCTTGTGAACCCTCCTTCCTCCCCCCTTTGTTTATTTGTTTTTTTGCAGGAAAAGAGAGTTGCTTTGAACGCATAATGCAAAGGTTTGGCAGGAAAGTAGTGTATGTTGTTATTGGGGACGGTGTGGAAGAGGAGCAGGCGGCCAAAAAGGTAATGGACCCGCAACCTCACCGTGACCCCGCCTACTCCACACAGTGTGAGCTCTGATTGGAAGAAGCCTGCCTTTCTTTGCTGTAGAGGATTTGTGTTACTTTTTTTCTGTTCTACTTGCTATTGCTTTTTCCTTTTTTATACAATGGCAGGTGACTTTTGATTGTCAGGGTGACAATGTGAGACTAAGGCTTGACAAGTGTACATTTTGGAAGTCAAATATACCAAATTCGGCAGCCATCTGAAGCTACTATTCAACTTAATGTGTCACATTTGACATTGAAGAATGGCTCTGAAATGTACACAATGATTTGAACAATGTGATTTGTTAAGTGCAATAATGCTGTTTTTTAATCCATTGGTGTATGAAGTCTTTTGTCATTGGTACTAGTTTATGTGAAAGAAATGCTATATCCCAACAAAGAATATGACGCATTGACTGAAGTGAAAAAGTAAATCCCATCTTTTCTCCAGCTTTGGGTTTCATTGTTAATGCTGGGTGCTGGGATTATTAAAGGAAAAGTTTGACATTATGGGAGAAAAAATCACAATCTGCTTCCTGCTGAGAGTTAGATGAGAAGAATAATATCAATCTCTGCCCCTTAAACCTAATGCCACAGCCAGCAGCTAGTTAGCTTAGCATAAAGGCAACTTATATTGCAGTTAACGGTTTGTACTTTGTTGTAATGCTAAGCTAAGGGCTAGGCTGTAGCCTTATTGATATAACAGATAAGAGTTATGTTTATCTTTCCATCTAAATCTACTTTCAGCTCAACAGCAGATAAATACATTTCTCCAAATGCTGAACTCTTCCTTTAAGCCTTATGATTGCATGGATTTTGTTTGCAGTGCTTTTGCAAAGCAAGCAGCTACAAGCTACTGTAGTGTAGCTTGCATGACTTTAGGTGGCGGTGTGCAGCTATGCTAACAGTACTGTTGGTGCTAATGATTTGTGTTCACTCCACAGCACAACATGCCTTTCTGGAGGATATCCAGTCACTCTGACCTGCTGGCACTACACCAAGCACTGGAGTTTGAGTACCTGTAACTATTATAGCAATATGGACTCATGCAATGTTACCGTGGACATGGTCACCCCCCTCTTCTTTTGTATAACTATTTAAGAACAAACAATACACTGCAACCGTTTTTGTGATTTTTTTTTTTGTCTTGTTGAACGTCTGGATTTACAAACTCTGAACGGTCTTAAGAAGAGGTGAAAGGAGGTAAAGAACTGAACAGTGGGCTTAAGAGATGTCTCAACTACACAGCTCAGCCCCTGTGGCCACTATGCTGCGAACAGACCGCTGTGAAACCCCCCCCCCCGCTCTACTGTCCCTGCAGCTGTAGCAGATTGGAAGCCTGTAAAGGATAAATGCATCCCTTGGCCTGGGAGGATGTTACTTGGGAAACTCATGGATATTTGGTTTGATCTGGGGCAGCCAGACTAGAATCAGGCCTGCTGTGGGTCACCTGGGAGGATCTTCAAACCACGAGGGCTTCTCTGTACAGGCATTTTGTGTGCGGGGTTAACAGCTGCTTCTTTTTTTTAAGTGTTTTCTTCCTGGTGGTATAATAATCACAACACAATGCAGTCTGCATCAGAAACTTGTGTAAATTATTTACAATAAACTTAAGGGCAGTGGTGGATGTTTTTGTGAAGGAAATTAAATACATTTTTGGGGTCATTGTTTTCTCTCCACTCTGGATTTTTGTAATTGTTTGGGCAGGGGAATTGAGGATGTGCGTCATGATGTGTTGTGCCTTAATGTGTTTGAATGTCTTTTCTTTATTCAGAAATGTCTATGTATGTAGATATAAAGGAGGAAACTTATACAAATGACCTACGCATCTCGTCTTTCCTTTTATCCAACATGCATCCACAGGTAGTGCTGCTCATTATTGAAGATGGAAGTTTTCTGCAAGCTAATCATAAAGCACACAAAGTTCTGAGGTTTGATCTCAATAACCCTTGCAATCAACTTTATTCTTGGCTTGTGTGTTGCCAAGGACCCAACTGAGATATTGAAGTCATTTGGATCATTATACTCAACTTTTAAAACCTGGTGCACACAGCCTTACTTTTGTTAGAGCCCACCCCAAGTCATAAATGTGAAAACAAAACATAAAATAGAGCGCCTGTCTGTGCCATTTACACTCAACAGAAATAAACACTGCACTTCAAACACAATGAAGTATAGTTTAATAACTGAACAGACCAATTTTATAAATCACTGCCAGAGTGTATTGTGTGAGAAACTTGTCATTTAGAAAACCCAAAGGGGGAAAAAAGGAACACGTCAGACAACTGCTCAATTTCCACTTTTTATTGAGATTTTATTTCTTGCCTTTGAAGTATTCCTCAATCACATCCTTTGCTTGAGACTCCTTGCCATAGTCCTGTAAACAGAAAGTAGAGTTTGAGATGAGCAGGTTAGACGGTTGACTAAGACCTAAAAACAGAGCCAAAGCGATCTCAGCAGCCACGTAAACAGATGTGTCGAGGGGGTCAAGGGATATTTACATTCAGTATAACCCACCAAAACACAGTGGTCCAACTAATGAGTCGTGTGAATTTCCTTTGTCACAAAACATTTGCAAAGCCGATGCAACTATTTTAAATCCAGCATTGTTCATGTTTATAAGCTGGCCGTTTCCTTCCATGCCTTTGCTAGCGCATCACAGCAGCATCTTGGCATTGATGTACATGTTGGCAAAACCAAATGCTATTTTAACAAAGTATGTGCATTAGCTTTTAAACACCAACTAAATCTAGCCCCAAAAACATATATTTTAGACTTTGCTTATGATGACACTAAGCTGAGCAACAATTGACATGACAACTGTAAAGGCATTCAAGGCAATACAAATTCCCATAGGTGAATGTGCTTAAAAAAAACAAACATTATAGCTTATTCTGTGAGCGCATTTACATTTTCTGCATTTAGACTTTTTGAAAACATCTTCAGCATATGTCCCTCCCATTACGGTAGTCGTTGCCGCACGAAAAAACAAAAACAATTGAAATATACAGGTTTGTGGATTTGAATAAACAGCCCAATATGGGACTGATCAGTCATGGTGCTTGCTGTCATTTGTTGCCATTCTTTAGGGACCCCAGTCACCACAGATAGACGACGGGGCTCGTACCCTGGCTGTCATTTAGCCAGATGTTTTAAAACAACAGCTGCACAGCACAAAGCACAGCAGCTGCACTTGCCTGGCAGAGATATTGTGTAGACCAAGCAGGACTATGTTGAGGTAATAGTCTATAACAATAGCTTTTCTTAAATGTAGGCAAAATATGAAGTTAACAGCAGCTTTTACCTTGACCACGACACAGCTGCAGCCCACGATCTTACGGGGTTTGCCCTCACGGTCGATCTTGCACAGACCGACCCACTCTCCGAGCTTCTTGTTGTCTTCAACCTGAAATAAGGTTAGAGAGCGGCTTTTAACACTGGCCATTCATGAGAAAGTGAGGTGTAGTTATAATTTAACTACACCTCATTGTAAAGCCACGCTACGGAAAATATACATTAGCGGATTTGAGTTGAGCTTCTGGCGTTGTCAGAATAGGAATCTCACTCATTGTAGAGAGAAGGGGTATCCGACAAAAGAAAGTAAGTCATCATTCAAGCACCAGAGAACTTGCTTAAAGTGGGAATGGCACACTTGGCATCAAATCGTTTTTCAACAAAACTTAATTGACAATACCGCAGCACTGCGTTTACTCTTGGCTGCATCTCATTTAATATCTCTTTACATTTTTCCATGTAAATTTGTCTATCAGGCCCAGTGCCTCCCCACCAGATACTTGAGCAGTCTGGTCATGACGGCCTTGTTACCTTTATCAGGTTGATCTGATGCTCGGCACAGAGGGCCTCCACCAGCTTGACGTATGTGGGCTCATCGCAGTTGCCTGCAAGGGCGCAGAGATGGGCTTGACGCCTGAAAAAAATAACAAGCATCATTTAGTTTGCAGCAATGGCAACATTAAGATATAACGAAGAAAGATTTATGGCACATCTCAGACAGAAATTGGGTAACATTGGCAGGCATCCACACCAAGGTTCAGTAGAGGGAGCCAGGATGTCATCCGTGACGCTTTCAAGGACGTCACAAAAAAGTTAAATCAAAAATATTTCAAACATACTTGTCCAGGGCCTTAGCTGCCTCACGGATACCACGGGCGAGGCCATCGTGGATAAGTGCGGTCTTGAGCACTTCAGGGAGAGCAGTGTTGACATCCATCACACCTCCAGCAGCGACGCTATCAAAAAACAGAAGATTTTTATTTTATTAAACCAAAATAGGCTCCATTCATAAGCGGATTTGAGTTGAGCTTCTGGCGTTGTCAGAATAGGAATCTCACTCATTGTAGAGAGAAGGGGTATCCGACAAAAGAAAGAAAGTCATCACTCAAGCACCAGAGAACTCGCAAAAGTGGGAATGGCACACTAAACTCAAGTATAAGCCTGAGGAGAGGTGTACCCTATAAGTGGTATGGATAATATAACACTGTCAGATGTAAGTTCTGCATGGAATAAAAAGGCTACATTTTAGTAATAACTTGCATTTCTAAAAACACTTGTTTTTTTTAAAGAGCCATGGCGTCATACGTTTGAAAGCATCAATGATGCCATTTTACATTTGGCTGATTGGACCAATTTTGCTTGTGATATTAAATTGCACTGCTTTTTCGGTGACATGGCAAATTCGACTTTAAAATAACTTGCCATAGCAAGAGCAGGGAAACAACCACGTTCAACTTTACGTTTTATTTAGCCTTCCCTACATTTGATAACTGCTGCACACGCAGATATGTCGGTCTAACAACCTCACAGTATAAGTTTACATGCAGCTAAGCTAGGCAGCTAGTGGTAGCTTCGGCAAATCAAAAGACTAAAACTAACATCTATAAATCTAGTGTCTAAGTGTGGGCGACATGTTCGTATCAGCTCAATCCACCACCACTTTTAACAGAAAGGCAGCACTGTTTTGAGTTAGAAATCCCTCGCTTTGTTGATTAGCGACAGACAGAAGAATGTAATCATGCTCACCCTTCCTCGGCCATTGTTGATTATCGATGGATGTTGGATATAAAGATCTGCAATAAACAACAAAAAGGAAAGAATAGTTGTTATCAGACGTTCACAGCTCACGTTGATGACTTTATATATCAAGATGTTTGATTAATCCTTTAGATTGTGCCGGTAGTGGTAGAAACGTACCCTGTCCTCCTTTCGGTTAGCGGGTAAAGAGGACGTCATAACTGCGCGACATTGCTTTAAGAGCAGAAGGCCCCGTCCGTGCTTTAGCGTGTCGTCCAATATGCTGCCTGTTCTAGTTTCAATGTTTATTATAACACAAATAAATAAATCACTATGAAATAATTGAAGGTGTGCGAAGAATTCCAGACTTTTACGTGAGTACAAATGTTAATAATATCACAATGCAAAAAAAAAAAAATGTGGCGAAAAATGTCCTTTCTTCATTGTTTTTACACTTGTATTAGCATCAAAGTAGATCTAGAGTTAGTAGGTTACGAATAGGCTGCTCATTCTGCTCAGCGGCCCATTATATATATATCAAAAGACTACATCTATAATTCTACAAGTGTGAGCGACATGTTCGTATCAGCTCGATCCACCACCACTTACTATACAGTTTAGTCATTCATCTGGGTTTATATTGTAGTATTGTGGAACCTGGGGATTACATACTGACAGCCTCCCAGCAAGCACCACAGGTCTGGACAGATGTTATTGTCTGTTCATGCATGGCTCTGCAATGTAACTGTAACAGATATTTAGATTGATAGTGTTCCCACTTTTTCCACCTTTACAATTTGTTAATAAATTAGTAGCTATTTGGGACGTAGACTGTTAGACTACAAGTGGGGTTTTCTCTAAGTTTTGGGACACTTTCATATCATCTTTTGCTTTTCTAATATTACAACTGTGTGTATATAAATATGGAGTAATTCAAACGACTGTAACCTTAATTCCCCCGTAAATTTCCTGATTGATATACTTTGTACCAGACTTATACACATAGAAGAAGAAATAACATAACTTGTGTCAATAAGGGCAACAAACAAGAGTTCAAATGGTTTTTTTTAATGCATGTATACCTTAGATGTGCAACTCTAAACATTTCAGAAGACAAATATGTTTCGCTGAACATTATCAAACGTTACCAAATCAAATGGCAGTAAACTAAAATGTTAATAGTGTTGTGCAAAAATCTCCATTCCTTTTAGAGCTTGAGAAACTTCTCCAACTGTTCGTCCTCAATTGCCAACAGAAATGCGTCGTAGTTCTAAAAGAAAGAAAAAGATTTTGGGGGTCAGGGATTTAAGGGTGGAGGGGATGCAAAAAGAGAGAGAGAGATAAACATATATATATATTTCTAACCCTAATAAAATAAATACATATTGGAGAGAGATTGTGTACTGTCATTTGTACTTGTTTTAAACCTTCAAGGATCCCAGGTGCCCCCCCTCAAACTAAAAACACCTTCCTGTCATAACAAAACCTAAAGACAATGAAGAATGTTTCAATGTGTGTGTGTGTGTGTGTGTGTGTGTGTGTGTGTGTGTGTGTGTGTGTGTGTGTGTGTGTGTGTGTGTGTGTGTGTGTGTGTGTGTGTGTCTTAGGCGTAGTACTGTAAATATTTATTTAATTGCTCAGTCTACGCCCTGGGGACTACCACATTGTTTTTTCCCCTTTGCAAGTGCAGCAAGCATGTCAATTATTAACATTTCATTTTAATTCCATTGGTTCGGTTAAGGTGTTACATTGTCACTACACATTATTTTTACTTTTGGTAACTGTGTGAGACTTACCCCACAATATTCGTTCCCATTGCATATCTGAGGAGGTAGCACCTTAGGGTCATGTGCCAATTCCCTCATTAAGTCCTTGGAATTAGAATCCTGACTAATGTCTATCGATTCAAAGTCGATTTTCTTGGCGGACAGGACGTCCAAGACTTTTTGTTGTTTTTTCTTGATCTGGAAAGGATAGTATTTCATCAGTTACATAAATATAAAATTCATGTGTAGCCTTTTACTTAAAAGTTACCACAAAGTTTTGTTTGCACTATAAATTGCTTCAACGTCCATATTGAGCAGTACAGTTATACAGAAATAAAATGTGACTTTTTTTAATGAAATGTCAATCTATTACAAAAATTACTTCAAGTTTAACAATCAAACAAGTAAGACAGCATACTGTACCTCTAGAGAACCGCTCACGCTGGTATAAAACACTTTGACAGACATATCTGCTACTGTTCTAAAATTATCTAGAAAGAGAGGAGTGCAGGCAAAGAATGATCCAGTTTCCAAATGCAGGTATGTGCAACAGCAGACAAGCTATGCAGGTTTGAACATGAGTTACCTGCCTGCATGGACACACCCACTTGTGTGACTCTCCTTCTTTGATATATTGCTTCATTGCTTTTCCAAACCTGTTACTAAACTGAACCATGGTGGTACCTCTAAAGGAAATAAATGTTTGGAGTTTAATCAAATACAGAGGAAATCCAGAAGCTATAGGTTATTTTTTCAACATGAATTCACTGATTTGTTTGGCCACATGGGGGCAGCTAAACAAGCCTTAACGTAACATTGACATATTACACAATCCCTTCTTAACACAAAAAGGAAAACAAGCGCTTTTTGGGGTTGAGGTTAAACAAGATGAGCAGATTAGCATAAGATATTCTTGCATGGAGACACCCACTGCCAATCATGTTGTTCTTCTTACATCTATCATGAAACCACCAAAACACTCACAAACTACCTCCAGTGCTAGAAAATTACTAAGTATATTTACCCACTACTGAACCTAAATCTGTAGAGATACTTGTACTTAAATAATTCCAGTATATTCTTTCTTTCAACTTTCTTTCTTCTTCTACACCAAATTTCAGGGGGAAATATTGTACTTTTAGTCTATATTCTTTTTTTGCATTGAAGGACTTTTGAGTGGATTGGCATGTATGTAGGTGTAAATCATAATTAATAATGATGCTGAATACATTCATCGTGTCCAGGTTATGCTGAGGATGTTTTAATTACAATAACTGATGATGATTGTTAAAAGTATTGCTGTATTTGATAGTGCACATATCTTGGCTAGTGTTTTGGTAACATTTTCTCCCTCGTCAGCAGGGTGTAATCATTAAAACTCTGCCAAAGAGAAAGGTGCAAGCGTTGTAACAAATACATATTTATTGATCTGCCTTCATATACACCAAATAAAGCACATTACCATGAAATACAAAGACAATGTAATCAGCATCCTCCTGCAGGTCAGTTGATTAGCAGAATCTCTCAGAAACATTTAAATCACCACATGATTAAAGCAAAGAATGCAGCAGATATTTACTGAAGTGTAGATTTTCAACACAATTATTTAGTTAAAAAGGTGTAAAAACACACATAACCTGGTCTTCCTGAAAGAGCCACAGATCACCTGCTGGAAACCAGTAGTCACCGATAAACTGTGACATCATTGTACTGTAGGCTGTGGTTATAAAGATGCTGCAGACTCAGAAAGTTAAACTCCCTACTTCTGCATGGCATTATTCCTTGATGCCTTTTGTTATCAAGAAAAAACGAGTGGTTCGAGCTCATAGCACACTCTCCCAGCCAGATCTTCAGGGATCCTCTCCACAGAGTTATCACCATCAGTGTTGTTTTCTTCCTGCCCGGGACTGCGTGACTGCTCATTCACTTGGGTATTTCTGCCACTGAGGGGGACAAGGAGGAGGACAATTGCAATCAATTTAAAGTTGTTAGATCTAAAACAAAATATGTATATCTTTGTGAATAACATTAGTTTTAGGACCTTTCATAGAGTGCTCCGTTGCTCCTTTCGTCGAGATCTTCCTTTAATGCTCCTCCAAACCGGTTACTGAACTGAACCATAGTACCTGTTAAGTAAAAAAAATAAAGGTTTCTGACCTGAATCAAATACAGGGGTTCCAGATCAACTAATTTTCTAAAAATGCTTTTACTGAATTGTTTGGCCATTTGGGGGCTTTGTTTATGCATGGCTCTGCAATGTTACTGGTATAATTGTATTTAACATTTTGACTATTCCAAGAGTTCCACCAATGACTTTATTTATCTAATTATTTGGTAACATCAATGGTTAGACCGTTGGACTGTAAGTGTGGTTGTCTTTAGGTTTGGGGGTATTTTTTACAAATAAATATCATAATTAAGATGCTACAACACCCCTTAAAGCAAAAGGGAACTGTACGATTGGATTATAATTCAACACAGTAGACTAAAATGACACTATGAGAGCAGTGAAAGTGATAAAAAAAAACACTGTGAAGAGAGATGCAAAAACGTTTAATACTGAGAAGGACTGCACAGTCCAGTGTTGTACAATTCTGTTATATTAAAAGTGTGACACTCACCAGCACCCCTCCTTCTCCTTCTCCACACCAGGTAACCTATAACCCCCACAAGTACCAACACCAATAGCACACCCACAACCACTCCGGAGACCACTGAAGAGGATGAGGCCCCTGTAGGGGTCAAAAGATTATGTAGTTACCAAAGGAGAAAACTAGCCATATTAAGTCAAATAATTTCTCAAGGGCTCCTTGGGTCTTACCGGCTATAGTGACTTGGAGTGGCTTGGAGGGAACTGAACAGAAGGACTTTGAAGATATGTTTATACCGTAGATGCACCTATACTCCCCTTGGTTTTTATAATCTATTTCAGGAAATTCAAAGGTTGCCATGTAGTAGATTAAGTGGCCATGTGAAGGCACCGCTACAGTGTCATTGTTGTTGGACTTTGTCAGATAGAAGAAACCTCCAGTGTATCTGGAATGAGTAGAGCAAGTGAGCGAGAAGCTGCTCCCTTGATTGACCGATATTTTGTCAGGGCTGTAGACCACCATTGCGTAAGGAGATGACAGGGAGATGGTGGGTTTTTCCAGTTTCACTGCAGAACAGAAAGCTTTTTTTAACAACATGTGGATCACAAAACCTGTTTGCAGTCTTGCAGTCCAATCAACCCTTTTTACTAAGCCCTGCCCCATCTGCTAAAAAAAAGCCTAGTTTTGAAAACAAAATAAGCAATTTCAGAGAGAAACTGGTGGAAGGATCTGCATTTGAAAGATTTATTGGGGGTTCATTTCGCAATAAATGAGATCCTTCAGCGATAGGCTGCTGCACCCGCGGTGTCTCACGGAGAGATACCGCAGGTCCTTCCTTCCAGCAGCGGTCAGACTCTATAACCATCATGGCCCCCGGTAGACCCCTCACACATATAACAACACTGACTATAACACCCCCTGTTGTGTTAATAACTGTGCAATACATATCTGGCTGCTATACTTTTATTTTGGGGTAATTTGTAAATTGTGTGATTTTTGTATATATATTTTTTTAGTATCTTGGTGTAATATTCAGCTGTCTTTGGCTCTTTCTGCTGAAACAATGAAAATGTCCCCTCTGTGGGATGATTAAAGGTATTCTGATTCTGATTCTGAATAGTGACCGGCTTGCTGTTTATTTAACACTTAAGGCTATGCTCTGCTAATTTTTAGTTAGCCTACGTAGGTTTTTACATAGAATCGCACATATATTTACTCTCTCTGGGCAGTGAGAATGTCTATTTCAGAGACTCCAAGCACTACTGCTAACCATAAATACTCACTTAAAATCAAAACCAGACTGAAACTGATCCAAACAATGGCATGACAGGCCATATAACATATATATATATATATATTTTAATAGTCAAATGGTTATCAAACCGGGATAGATGCTGGCAGATGCAGTGCTAGGATAGGCCTGTCTGCTTTCAAGGGGGAGAACTCACCTTTGATGGAGAGATCTGCCGTTTCTCCTTGAGGAAAATAGATGACTTGATTGGGCAATTTCTTTTGATATTCACAGAAATATGACCCTTTTTGGTTGAAATTCACTGTTTGGAAGGTAAAGGTAACAGCATCATTGTCAGAGAATTTTTCCATTTTAAAGGAGTCTTCGATCCTCTTCAGGACGAATGTCCCGCCCAACCTTTCTGTTACTATACTGCATGTGATATCAACTCTGTCACCCCAGTTGACCTCTGTAGCAGGATTCAAAGTGATTTGGGGCTTCTGAAGAGCACCTGAAAAAGATAATAATTTGTAGTAAGTTTTGTAATTACAGCGTCATGTAATACCAGTTAACAGGTAATGATTTCACCCACAAATTAGAAAATGAGCCAGGCCTCTCACCTAAACAGATAACACTAGCATCTTCTCCATGTCCACAGTTATTCTGTCCAAAACCGTTATGCGGACAATGTGTGATTGCATTCTCATCGCCTGCACACTCCACATTATCCAGCCATATTGGACCAGTGCCTCTACCAAAGTGGGCATTTGTAGGAGCAGAAATTGCATGTCCACAGCCAAGCTGTCTACATACCACATCTCCACTGCTCAGTTCCCAATCATCATCACACACAGTCCCCCACTGGCCTTTGTAGAGGACCTCCACTCTACCGGAGCATTGACTTAATTCGCTGACCAACCGAACCTGTGCTGCATATAAAAATGTAATTTAGGTGAGTTCAAACGCACGGATAGTCCTTAAGTCATGCTTCATCAAACAATTCTAAAAAAAACATTTATGCATATTGTAGAACAAAAAGGGAATGTTTGTATTTTAAAAGTATTTGTGAAAATGTGAGATGCTAATTTTGACTGACGTGGAAAAAGGTTGACTTACAGAATGCGGACAAATAGAAAAATTTGAGCAATAGTTTGACATATTGGGCAATATTCTTATTTGCTTTCGTGTTAAGCGTCAGGAGGTATAAACATTACTAGAGCCAGTGGCAAGTTAGCATAGCTTAGCTTAGCATAAAAACAGGGAACCAGAAAGCCTGTCTTTGTCTAGAAAAAGTAAATAAAAAAATCTGGCAACTATAAAACTAAATAAATGATTCACAATTAGGATAAATCTGAATTGATTTAGGGAAGATGTTTTTCTCATTCTTAATTCAAAGCTTTGCTAAGCGGCTTAAATCCTCAGTTTCCTATTTAACATAGTGTCTAGTGAAAGTGTCAATCTTCTTAATTAACTCTTGACTGATTGGTGTAAAGTTGAACTATTTCTTTAAGGGATGATTAGACATTTAACGTTATCACTTGATATGGATGAACAGAAAAGGCTACATGAAAATGATTGATGCTATTATATTTTTTGTACCTGCACAGACAGTGCCAGCATCATGGTCGTGCCCACAGCTTGCTCCTCTGAAACCTTTGACCGAGCATTGGTGAAGAGATGTCACATTGTCGAAACATGAATCGCTCGCCTCCACTACTGATCCACTGCCTTGACCAAAATGTGCACTGCCTTGAGCGCTCAATGCCTCCCCACATTCAAGCTGGTCACACACCACCTGAGCTTTACTCTTGTCCCAGTCTGTGTCACACACAGTTTGCCAAATTTCACCATGACGGACCTCTACTCTGCCAGAGCACACGTCCTTACCATTAGCCAGCCGGACCTCCAAACTTCCTGTGATATGAGGTAAACTGAAATTATTATACAGTACATTCCACATAATTAAAAGTAAACAAAAAACACTTGTGACATATTTGTTGCCTACATTGCACACCATTCAGATTTGGAACACAAAACATTGAACTTTATGGACATGGGCGTAAGATTGAATGTGGAAAAAGCCTTACATTAAGTTATACAAAAAATAGGGGTTATACAACTAAAGAAAGCATAATAGAATGAATAACATTAAGTCATTTGTTTTAGAGATGTTTTTTCTTACCTGTGCAGACAACACCAGCAACTGAGGTAATGTTGCAGGTTCCGCTTTGTGGACTTTGTGCGCACTGACTCAGTGTTGACTCCAATCCATTGCAGTCGATTCGATTGATCCAGGTTTGTCCTGTGCTATGGCCATACTCAGTCATTGTAGAAATCTTATGAGCTGTCCCACAGTCAAGCTCTCTGCACACCACATTTGCATCATTCACATCCCAGGAATTACCACACACTGTCCTCCACTGGCCTTCGTCGTAAAACTCCACTCTTCCAGAACAATGATTGGATCCATTGGACAACTTCACATTGCCTGGAAATGACAGTTGTTATACGTATATGTATTTACAGTATACAGTATGTACAGTGTAACTTTGGTGTTCATTTCTATTTATGCTACATGCTACATTAGTGGTTTCCAGTGGCAAATATCTGTTGTTTTAAATAATTAATCATCAGTAACATAAAGTGTCTAATATTGCTTGAATTCCAATTGAAACAGGTGCAGTTAACCAGCCCAGGGAGCAACATTGTTAGTCATTGTACCATCTGCAATTTCAGCACTTGTACTTGTAACATACATAGTAATGAGTTTGCTTGTATCATTGCTTTGACATTTGATAATCTGGGCTGGTTGAAAATCACCGATTGTGGGTTACTCGGCAGTCCTGAATCTTATTGTAGATTAGATTAGATTAGATTCAACTTTATTGTCATTGCACAGAGTACAAGTACTAGGACAACGAAATGCAGTTTAGTATCCAACCAGAAGTGCAAGTAAAGCAGTAAAAGTGCAGAGAATGTATATACATATAAGGTAGTGATATATAAATAATAAAGGATATGAACAGCTCGAATAAGGTATGTGCAGTAGAATGTTAAACAGTAAACAGAGATGAGTTTAAGGTATGTATAAGTAAACAGCAGCAAGGTAGTGCAAATGGCATAATGTATGTAAAGTGCAGGTGAATTAAAGTGATGGTAGAGGTAAAAATTGCAGAATGAGGTAGGAAGTGAGGATTAGAAGCTGTTTCCATAAATGCCTAAAAAAGGTTCATGCTAATCTTGTTCTGAAAAATTGTACGACTTCAAATTTCAATTAAACTTCAAGTCTTACCTGAACATTTTACAGATGCCTCTTCAATGTGATCATGGCTTGCTCTTCCATGTTCTGTCAGTCTGCACTGTGAGAGAGAACTCTCTATACCATTACAACTGACCTGATACCCTCCAGGATATTCGCCATGACCGTATGATCCTGAAAGCTTGTCAGGATCCCCGCAATTCATCTCTCTGCACACCACTGTAGCTTCATTTTTTCCCCAGTTAACATTATATGCTGGTGACCATTTGGCACCATTGGAGAGCTCAACCCTGCCTGAGCACTGGTCAGTCCCATTGATCAGTCTAATAGTAGCTGGGAAGCAAAAAAGCAGAGAGTCAGCATTTTATGTACGTTTGATCTAGGTAATTCAAATTGTATGTAGCACCCTCATCTAAACAACTTCACAATCAACTTTCCTGGATGAACCGTTGTCTGGAAAATTAAGACAAAGAGACATGGAGATAGACGGATGAACAGACGGACGGACAGACAGACACAGAGAGACTCCTTTCAAGAAAGTTAAAATCATTGAATTTTTTAGGGGAAAAAATTGAATTAAGTCAAATGACCAAGAATAATCAGCAAAATACTAATATTAGGAACTTGTTCTTCGTGGAAATAGTTACACTTTTCAGCGACTGGTAGGCCTGCTCATGTGTTGGGGATGTCTTTTTACTGTTGGTTGCGCATTTTCCCCAGCAACAATATCCAGCTTGAAGTTTAACTGGACCCAACTTTAACTTGGAGTTACACTCCGTACAAGAAATTGGCATTAGTTGTTCACATAGGCATGGCCAATGGCGTGGGAATATTAGTTACCTTAAGCAGGTGGCACCTTGCATGGCAGCCCCTGACTATGTATGGATGTGTATGAATGGGTGAATGCTGACTTTAATATGTAAACATGAATGTAAAGACTCTTCGACAGTTAATTTACAATTTACCATAAAATATTGCACGGGAGCTCCCTGCAGGCTATAACTCAACGCTATTCTGTATTTTTTTCCTGTGTTATGGGTGACAGCTAAAAGCAAGCATATGAACATTGAAAATTAAAATAAAATAAATAACGTGCAAATGGCACTATAATAACCGAGACGATACCTGAGCACACCACACCCGCATCTTCAGAGTGGCCACAGTTATTTTCTCCAAGGGAGGCATGATGGCAGTGCACTAGCGATGTCTCGTTACCGATGCAGGAAACATCATCCAGCCAGATGTCTCCTTTGCCTTCACCGAAGAAGGAAGCTGATTTGGCCGTCTTAGCTGTTCCACAGTCCATGGCTCTGCAAACAACCTGAGCATCTCTGATGTCCCACTCATCATCACACACAGTTCCCCACTGCCCATCATGACGAACCTCCACTCTACCAGAGCATCGATCAGTGCCATTGACAAGCCTTAGTGGTGGATCACCTGAGGACAGGTCAACTCATGTTAAAATGACTTACAAGCTAGACTGAAATAATAAAATATTAAGCTTTGTCTGATCCGTCAGTTTAGTAGTTACTTAGTTGCCACCATTAAAATATTCACCAGTAAATAACAATAATATGTTTTTTTAACTAACCGCGTGTCCTTTGCTATTATGGTTGAACAGTGCTACAGTGCAGTGTGTACCTATTTTTTGTGTCTTACCTCCACATGAAAGAGAAACACCTTCACACATCCCGGTGTATTCTTGAAGATTGCATTTGGAGAAGGAATCCACGGTGCCAGAGCATCTACTTGTAAACCCTCTTAGGTTACTGTCACCAAAATTGAAGTTTTCTTGAAATTTTTGTGGACTACCACAGTTGAGTTCGTTACACACCACTGCAGCATCTTCACTGCCCCAGTTTTTACAAATTTTCCCCCAGCGGCCATTGACAAGGATCTCCAGCCTGCCAGAGCATTGGTCAGTCCCATTGGACAATCTGATCGAATCTTGAAAAAGCAGATAAGAAGATTTATTTCATTTAAATGTTCATGAAAAATGCAAATATTTCATAAATGACTTATAATATCTTTATAGAATTTGGTCATATTGTACTTCTTGTACGGCTAAATCTGGTTATATTTTTGCCAATTATAAAAACAGGAACAGCCAATACTTCATCAAACAGTCATACGAAAAAACAAATAATACTTTCCAGAAATGGCATACATAATCATTGCACACAAACGCAAATATTTAGGAATGCCAATTGAATTTCCATTATTAATTAGAAAAAATAAAGAGTTTTACCTGAGCATATAACACCAGCATCTTCACTGTGGTCACAGTCGTGTTCTCCAAAACCTCTGTGCGGGCATTCAGAAATGGACTTCTCATGACCAGTGCACTCAACATCGTCCAACCAAACATGATCCTGACCTCTTCCGAAAAAAGAGCTGTACTTGACAGCGATAGCAGTCCCACAATTGACCTCTCGACATGCAACAGCTGCTTCCTGCATCCCCCATTTGTCATCACAAATTGTTCCCCACTGTGCATCGTGGTAGATTTCCACACGTCCAGAGCACCCACCTTCAGAAGCACCGTTCATAAGTCGAATCATTTTGCTGTCTGTCAGGCGGGAAATACGAAATTCAAGGGTATGTTTATTCATAAGCCATCCAAAATTGTAGATTTATACAGGTGAAGTTTAACACAAAATTATTGATGTAGCTTGACCACAGGAATGACTTACTTTGACAGACAATAGTAGCATCCACACAGCTTTCCTTGCTTTCCTGAAATTTGCACTGTGAGATAGAGCTCTCATTTCCCAAACAGTTTGGTTTTAAGCCTTCCACGACATTTGCCTCTCCAAAATATAGCACTTCAGGCTGAGTGACAGGGGTGCCACAGTTAATCTCTCGGCACACCACGTCAGAGTTTAATTCAGCCCAGTCATTTCTGCACGCTCGCTTCCAGTTGCCTTCATGGTAGATTTCCACTCTGCCGGTACACCGATTGCTTCCGTTGGTTACCTTCACATGTTCTGCAAATAATGTGCATCGTTAAAAAAACGTTTGTCTATAAACCCTTTGTTTGTTGAAGAACAATCTGACATTTTGGGAAATACATGTTTGCTTCCTGGCAGAGTCATATGAGATCATTGAAATAACTTTCACATGTATTCTCACGATACGTCTGCAAAGAGGAGACAGCTAAACTTTATCATACATGGAAACAGGGTGGAGCAATTTTCAGCCAACCACCAGAAACCTAAGAACGTAACTGCTCTGTACAAAGAATATAGTTTCCCTGTGATGAAGTCCGTAACTCTGTAGCTTATGATGGTTTAGTTTAGTTCAGCTTATTTTAGTTAAACCTGACATTATAACCGCTGGTTTTTCAAAGCACTTTTGTGATCAGTTGCCAAGATAAATGCTGCGTTAGCCCCCTTTCCCACAGCTGTATTTCCCAATTTCACACAAGACTTAAAGCGCCTAGTAATGCAGAGTTTCGTAATCCCTGATCTTATGAGCTGAACTCAGTTGGCTTTGTCTGAGGTCAACAAAATCCTGAACCTTCAAAGCTCAATCTTTAACACACAATGTATTTTTTGTGTAAAAAAAGGACAATATGCCTATTTATGATCTCCAGTCTGTATGCTAAGCTAAGCTAAGGGGCTGAGCTTTACATATGCCTTGGATGTCCAACTATAGATTTAATAAAAGGGCCTTTCCTGATGAAGAAACTCATTGAGTAGCCTACTGGTCAGTTCAACATTTTAAAATATCACAAATGGGCGTATTCAAACATAAAATTATTGAACTCTTGAAGTATTACCTGAACAGATAACCCCAGCATCTTCTGAGTGGCCACAGTTATTCGTCCCAAATGATCTGTGCGGGCACTTGAGGATCGATGTCTCATGACCAGTACACTGCACATCATCCAACCAGATCGTGTTCTGGCCCTCTCCAAAAAACGCGGCTTTTTTGGCCTCAAGAGCTGTCCCGCAGTTTAACTCTCGACATACCACATTAGCGTTGGCGAGGCTCCATTGGTCATCACACACAGTTCCCCAAATGTCATTGTGGAAGACCTCCAGTCTACCAGAGCAACGTGAAGGCCCGACCAGCCTAACCTCAAGGCATTCTAGAAATGAAACATGACGGCAGAATAGTTCAAGGTTATGTCAGCATGAGCTCAGTGAAAAAAAGGTCCTTTGTTGTTGGATCAGACTATAATTAAATTTGAGGCATGACATATCAATAGAACGTACTGACCTGCAAGCAGTGGTATACTCAACAGACCTACAGCAGACACATGAGGTTTGTCATTAATATTTAAAACAATTTTGTCCAATCCAACCTCAGCCAAATTATATTAAAGGAAGAACATTTGAACAATCAATAACAGCTGTCTTTCTTAATGTTTTGAGAGCATGTGACAAAATTGTTCGAATATCACATGATTTAAGAATTCAAGAAAAAAAATAAAAGGAAGAACTTACCTACTGACAAATAAAAAGCCAAATGTCGTTTTTCAGCTGAAATGAAGATCATTGTGTCTTCAAAGTAGATCAAAAGCTGCCAAAATACAGTACAAATTGGGTATTGTTAAAAAGGTGGAAGGCCTACTTCACTGCATAATCTGTCTTCAGTTGAACAAGAGGGTTGATTTTTTGGAAGCCATCCAGTTGTTGTTTTAAACCAAAATCTTCAAATTAAATGATGTTGCCGTCTAACCTTTTAAATCCAGCAGTTGCTTATATGACCTCACAATTCTAAATAAAACGCAGATCACATCTGAAACATCCAAAAGATAGAAGCCTCGTGTACAGATTCAGTCATTGTTATGAATAAAGGGGGTTACATGGACTTGGACTGCAAACTGGAAGCATGTTGACATTTGGATCAATCATTAAAGACAGGGGATGAGCGGAGATTTCATTTAGTTTTACACAACACCTACATCGCTTTCTAAAACGACTTCATATTCAACAGGATTTATAAAAAATGTGCTGGTAAACATTAGTAGATAGTATTAGTAATATAGTGACTGATCGACACTGACTGACTTCCAGTAAATATAGAAAGGGAAATGTTGATTAAAGAGAGTCGACTCCCAATGATAGAGCTGTTCCTCCCATCTCATCACCTTATCATTCCCAGCAGTCCTTTTATGTTGAATTTGTACAAAGAACAGCCAATCAATTTCATTGTAGCAATACAGAATATCCTAAATAAACAGGCCATTTTGATGTTTATAGGCTTCATCTCAGTTCAAAATCTTATACTAGTGCAAGAAATAAAATAATAAGGTCTTTTAAGAATTTAAAGCAATTATAGATAAAATCCTGTCATTAACATGAACATCAAAACCTAATATGGTCAGTCCTAATAATTAATATGTTGGCGTTGTTATTCGAAAATGTGATCCAAGACGTGTATATGCTAAACAAAAAAGAAAACTGATCGTAACTGCCAACCCATGCTCATTATGGATAATAAATCTCATCTGTAAGGTAAAATGCATCAAACTTTGAGATTTGAATTGAGTTTTTACCCCAAATCACTGAAATATCATACTTTGTTCTTACCTTACAGAATGGGTTGTAGTATTTTGCTCATCAGAAAGAATGAAGTCAACAGATCTACGTGCACTGAGATATTTCCTTTCCATGAACGCTTGACTTGATTGAAGCAGTTCTTGTCCCGCATTTTTATTGTCAACTTGCAAACACTTCCCCTTCAGAAAGTCTCATCCTCAGTCAATTTTTTTTTTTTGTTTGCTCAGCACCTTTTATAAATCTTAAATTCCTGCAGAGGAAAGCCCCACCGTTATGTAAGTTCTCAAACTTTATTTGCATACAAAACAAGTACAAGTGAAAGGAAATCTGTGTTTATTTGGCATGTTTTCTCCTCCTAGTTCTTCTCACATGATCTTTTTATTTTTGTTCATAAGAAGATATTTTCGTGATTACACTGAGGCAGTATATCATATTGCATAACGGACTTGTCTATTCAGCATTTTAGGTTGCCTGGCTTGGCCATCTGTTTGTATAACATGTAACAAGTTTCCTTAATTTACCTCCGGTTAACCGTTACATGGATGTGTTGCAATTTCATCGAGAGTGACTTCCTCTTTATCCTGAAATATTGCCACATGCATGCTCACATACAGGCTTTATGGAAAACAATCAATTTAGGACACTGAAAATAAAGCAGCTAAATGGAATCAAGCCTTCAGGAATGATCTTATCACGAAGACGGTCTACATGAACATGATAGTGCTGATGGACGTGTCAATACTTAAGGATTAATGATGATTCTTTCACATACAACTTTAATATATTATTTAATTCATGTCTGTACTTTGTAACCTCTCCTGTATATAAACTGACAAATGTCTATTTGCAAGTAATTTGTGTAAAACCGCAATACCTGAGGGTTGGGGACCATTCACATTACCATGCAAAACAAGTCTTACAAGGGAACTGTTTGACTGTACTGCAACAGCTCAAAAACAACCTGTAAAGGTAGTTTGTGACTGGAATGTGTCTTAAGCTATAAAGGCTGTCAACCAGTATTCAACACTTGCACATTAAAGGTCCCGTTTTATATTCTTTTTCAACAATATATAACAGGTCTCAGATTTGTACAAAACGCTTCACACACTGAGGTGTTTTGCTCGAAATACCAAACAGGTCATACATTGTAGCATCCCAATTACCCCTCTGTTCCAGCCATGTTCCAAAAGGGCTGATTCTTGGCCATAGCTTTAAATGCAATTGAACTGCCACCCCCCATGAGATGTTTGGTTTAAAAAAACACAATGGTGCTCTAGGAGGAGATTCAGGTGATAAGGTGGGCAGGTGGTACCTTGATCGGTTAAGTAGCCAAAATCTGACCAGCTAATTTTCAGGCAGGTTTTTATGAGGTTTAGGACACATGTTTATGTATTAAAATACATGAAAAAGTGGATTTTGCGTAATAGGTGACCTTTAAGAGGCTTTAAAAGTAGTGAAGTGAAGACCTCCACTTTGGAACAGTTTCCCCTAATGACAGAAGTGAGGATCTTAATAGTTTGGACTGCAGGTTAAGCACATATTGATGTCTGGGTAAATCATTACATACACAGACAATTGCATCATCCTTTGATGGGAAATGACATTGCAACTCATTTGGGGGGTAGGGCCTTGAAAAGCAAGTGGCAAAAAAACTTTACCGGGATGGAGGTATTCAGTGTTTTAAATAATCAAATATAAGCCACTTAAAGTTAGTTACCACTGAACTATGTTTACTTCAGTTTCGCAACCTCTTATGAGCATTAGTCATGTAATAGCATGCCCCGCCTTATCCTGAGGCTACGTTTTCTGATATTTACCATTTATGTCCTTCTCTGTTTTGTGGCTGTGTGATTGTCTGCCTCATTAGCGCTGTACTTTGTTATGACGCTTCTTTGTTTGGGCATTTATTATGTGTGCTCCCCCTTTGGACAATCTTCAGTTACCTTGACTCAGATCTTGCCTAGTGTTTTTGGATACCTTTTCACTTTGTTGGACTGCTTATACGTAAATCAAACCCTGCCTTTAACTAAAGACTTTTTAAAACAGACAACTCTGTGTTCAAATCTTGCTATTGAGTCCTTTGTTACTGATGTACTCCATATGGATTCTGTGTTAGAGTACATTTTTTCTTATCCATTTTCAATCACTGCACAAAGGTGGGTCCAACAGGTTTTACGGTCTAGCTTTCACTTGACAGACTGGTGCGATTCAGAACATTTCTCAATAGAATTCTTACATTTCAGACAGTTTTTTTAGGCTGATTTCAAATAAGCAAAGAAAAATAAATACAGATTTTGTATGCAAATTTTACTTCTGAAACTTAAATCTGCTAACAGACAAACAGAAAAAGGCCACAATCAAGCACAACAGAGAGATGTAGCATAAAGTATATTTAGTTGGCCCAATAGGCTTGTTAGTATCTGCGGCAACATAGTCATCACATGATTTCACAATACATCTCTGTAAATAGGAATGTAGTTTCAACAGGGGCAAATAAACATTGGGTTCCCCTTATTGAAATAAGTAAAAATCACATCCTTTCACATAATGGCACAACATTTAGGGAAGAATGGCTGGTGAGGGTGAATCTGTTTGTGTTGACATGTGTAAAAATAAAGGAATGAGTCAACCACCCACCCGTGATCATTTAATAAGGATGAGAAACATAACAACGTGATTAGTGTTTGAGACGGAGAATACAAAAAACTGATTGGACAATACTACCAGTTGACTATGATGTGTCAGCCAATGTGCATTTCATGATATGCACACAGGGGGCTTACATTTCAGAATATCTGTCAGAGCTTCTAAACTATATTTTCTTATATTCTGTCCTGTGTCTGATGAATCTTGGAGTTATAATCTTCCAAGGGCGATGCTATGGCTACGGTGACCCTGATTGTAACTTTGCTTTTCTATAGCAGTCTGGCTTAGAGGATAAAGCTGCCAATATTTTGCATGTCGTCACCATTAAATTGAACATTAAGCACTGTAGAGTATTTGGGTAAACCCCGCAAATATTGTCGTGCTTCTGTTATCAAAGATATGCAAAAGTGTATGAACTCATGACTTAAAATAATCTCTACAAATGTTTGTCATTTGATCAAAACTAGTTCGGCAGTGGAATAAACAAGGTTTGTTTTATTTGATGACGGTGACCCTTGAATGCATTATCATAAGGTCATGTCTATTCATCGTATGTTTAGGATTCATAGTATTTGGTCTGATCTGCTTTGTGTTAAACTGCAGCGTCACTGTAAGCCCCTGGAAAATCTTCCTGACCCCCTCAGATGTACAAACACACTCACACACGCAGCCAGACATGATGACTAGACATTGAGTTGTTTAATGAATTAAGTGCTGACTCTCATCCTCCCTCCAGAAACACAGCTATTATTAACAGCTGCTGATTGAAGAACACACACTCACACATAAACACAGACAGTAAGGCATACACACACAAGGGTTGTGTGTTCATGTGACTTGAACTGCACCTCATCATATTCCTCATCTACTGCCTTGTACAACCACTATAGGCAACTGGTCCACTGATGCAAAAGCTGCTACATCTAGTTTGCTCAGAATTGATGCTACTGATAGATTGTTGTGACAGTGTGTTAAACATGAAAAAAGGAAACATGATCCATCATAAACTGAATCCCCTTTCTTTGATTGAGTCTCATTTGAGCTTCAGACACTTGGAGACTTAAGTGATGTGGATTGAGCGTTTAAAGAGTCAGGAGAGATCGTTTAGGGGGAGATCCATGGAGTCTGATGTTTGACATAGTGCTGGCTCCGAAGAAGGAGGAACGTAGGAGAAGAGGGGATGCAACACAGGAAGCAATGCAGTTTTGGTCCTCGTAGTTTAGGGTCCCTGGACTTCACACACCAGCAGTATGATCTCAGCTATGACTCAGAATCCTAGAGATTTGGAGGCAAAGTGATAGAGAGATGAAATTATTAATAATTACAAGTATTTACATTCTCCTTGGATTTATTAGATCAATGTTTCCAAACCTTTTCCTAAAAGGGATCGCTTTTCTGTCATTAACTAAAACCTTTGACTAAGGTACATATTTTATCGATGTTTCATATGGAGTTAAATGCAGAACACTACCAGTACAGGACGAATGATAGGCTGGATGGGATATAGGCCAACTGTTTAAATAAATACTAAATAAAGATGTTTTACAACTCTCTGAAATCAAGAAGGCCTTTTGAAGCTTTGCCGGCCCCTAGTGGGGACCCGGTACACCCATAGGTCGGAAACGGGTGTACTAAACAAAACGTTACAAAGCCAGACATCTCTGCGAGACATGTCCCTACTGAATGTATCTGCAATATCCTGCTGGTTAAACATTATCAGATCTCTTCTAACATAATTATCCAATCAACCATTAGGAGGGAGACTGAAAAAGGATGCAAGTGGAGGGAAATCAAATAAATGCTCTTATGTGATGAATGGATATAAGGTCCTTTGATGTTTGCTAAGTGGATCATTGCAGTGTGCCTGTACCTTTGAATTCTTTCAAAAGCATCAACATTGTCCGAGGCAGTTCGGAATGAGAGATACTGTGCATGTTATTTGTTTGCTGGTCATCTAAGCACTGAGATTAACTCAGTGGGAACTATGATTGTCTAAATTCTAAGAGGATCTTTGGGATGAATATTTCTAAAACAGATTGAGGGGAGTAGACTAAGCAGCTGAATCTGGATGTATGGGATTGGATTTATTTCATTTCACCTTTTCCTACAAACAAAGCTTATCTGAATGAAATGCAAATCAAATGGAAATTCTACATTTCAGAGCTAGCTTGCTGAGTCTACAGCTGCTCATCCAGCACTGGGGAGGGTTTGAGGTAATCTGGATTGACAGCAAACTTTCCTGGCTGTATGATTTATACCGCATGGACAGCAGAGTGTTTTAGTGTTTTCAAATGCCAATATAATCTCCCTTACTTTCACTGAGGGCTGGGCACTGAGCCCAAGGAATGACAACACAGCGTTGTCCTCCTTTGACTGGAAGAAGTCTTCGTAGTCCTGAGGGGAAAACAAAAAAATTAGGATGTTACATAATCTGGACATTTGAGAGATTGTTGCAAATATCTGTGCCAAAAAGTCCCTCCTCTTCAGTTTTTAATATAATTCAATTGCCATGACATTACAGAGTAGTGTTGGATTACCTTGACCAGTGAGCGTGACGGCAGGCAGAGCAGATAATCCGCCCCATCAGCGAAACTGGATTACCACAGGATTACTCGGTAGCGTGCAAATTTATTGGAGGACATAAACTGGCAAGCACTAACTAATCGAACTCACCCGCATGGGATGCTCAACCTCTCACGAACTTACATTGAGAAAAATCGGCCAAAGATTGAGAATTTATATACATCTTAAAACTCGTGGCTCAAATAAAACGTTATCTTTGTTCAGTTATATTTAGACATTTAAAAAAAATAAGTTTTAATCAAAATGCCACCTTATCAGAACCTAGAAGTATCCAATCAAATGTGAGCTATGGCGATTAGCTCACTGTGCTCATCATATAAAAGAACACTTGGGGATTATAAAAGCAAGTGTGTTCGGATCTCAGTTGGTAAACATGTTCCTTACACTTGATTTTAGGTGCTCTGATTTTTACTTACTTTTTGATTTTGAAGGTACTACCTCTAGATTTGACTACTAGTTTCACTGGAGATGAATTATTAGTTTTTGTTTTCATGCTGTTATCTCATGTTCCATCAAAATGTGGTCCTAAACCCATTGAGTTCTTCAAGAAAAGCTTGACAACACTGTCTCCAACTGTTAAGACTACCATAAGGACGTATGATCATTTAAAACATTATAGAGAAACATCTATCATACCCCACAGTAGTGATCATCATTGAAGATCTGTGGAGGCAGCGGGTTGCCTTTCTCTGGCTGCTTGTCACTCGGGATGTTACGGTACATCCACTGCCTCTGCTCCTCCAGCATGGTAATGTCTACTTCCTGGAAGCTGATTCGATTAGCCTCCAAGAAACCTACCACTGCCTGCTGATGCTTTTTCACCTAAACAGGCCAAAAAAGGAAAAAGAAAAGAGGATTCTGTCCTTAAGCATGTGTGAGAAGATATAAACTAATTTGTGTGCGCACAAACATATTATCATTACTGAGGCTGTGTCCGTTTAAGAGGAAACCCCATCGTGAAGACATGCAATGCAACTTCTCCATTTGTGGTCTAAAGGATGGATACAACAGCTCCCTATGGTATTGTCCCTGTATGTGCTCTAGGCTTCTGTGTGTGTGTGTGTGTGTGTGTGTGTGTGTGTGTGTGTGTGTGTGTGTGTGTGTGTGTGTGTGTGTGTGTGTGTGTGTGTGTGTGTGTGTGTGTGTGTGTGTGTGTGTGTGTGTGTGTGTGTGTGTGTGTGTGTGTAACTGCATCACAGAGTTTGTGACTGCTGAAAAAACAAACAAACCAAGGGTTATTTTAGAAGACAGAAAACTCCCACCGAAGGGAAAGCTGTAAACAAACACAAGACACAAATCTATAAAACATAAGGTCCTTGTGTCTTTGAGATTAATAAGTCCTTGGGTATATGAAAGGCCCTATATAAATGTAAGTAATTATTATTATTTTTCTTTCTGATTAAAAATGATATCTCCTCATCTATTGATTTGGTTGCAAATTCACTTTTCAACAATATTTTTCATTTTATTTATCCAGCTTGTATTTAGTTTTAAAGCTTTTTACTTGTGATTATAATTATTGTTGTTACTGCAATTATTACGTTGGTTTTGCTTCGAAAACATTTCACATTCAGTATCCCTATCCAAAATGATGTTATCATGTAGCAACGCTTTCAACTAACAACAATACATTTGCTCTTTATTCCTTCCTATTCGTCTCCATTTTATTATCATGCAGTCTATTATTGTGATTAAAATTCATGCAATATCCTTTGTATGTTTGAGCATTCATAACTAACATGACAAAAGGGCTGATTTTTCAAAATCCTTTTGGGATAAGACAGTGTGAACACGTAGAAACAGTGCATATTATTCTATGGAAACATTTTTCTAAGAATTATGCCATTGGCAGAAAAGGAAAAATTCAGATATGACAATTTAATAATGATAACGATCCAGTGAGCTTGTGTGTGTATGTCTAGTGTATCCATTATTTAAGTGATGCTAAGGACCACAATGGAGCTATTGTTTACTATCAAAAACAGTAAGGGATTGTTCAGGAGAGTCTGTTACAGATACACAACCAAACAAGATTATCTGTCTTCTTTCTAACAGTGTGTGTCTGTGTGCGCCAATAAAACAGCTTTTCTGGAGAATCACAACAAAGTAAATGAATTGCAGGGGTACTGACTGTCTTTAAAGAGAAAAACATGTAAGTCTGTTTGCTCTGGGCAAAGGTTAAAACTCTGTATAGGATGTGTAAGTATGAGCAGTATATTACATTGACAAGGCTGTCCTCTGAGCTGAAAAGCACGCAGTGTGAGCCTGAATAATGAAAAGGGTTCCCCCAGTGAGGGTGAGTGTGTCAGGGGATGGATGAGTACAGGTTCAATTTGGGGATATGCAGAAGTTGTACTCCTAAACAAACTCTCAAGTTTCCCTATACGAGTATGCATGGATTGTTTGAGGGCACTTTCTGAAATATGGGGATGAACTGGAGGCTAATCTCTCAGTCATGGACAGAGAGGGACACAGGGAAAGAGAGGAATTGGGATGGAAAAATAAAACATACATTTCTTGAGCTACAAATAAACATTTAAAAACATGAGATTTATAAAAGCTGTGATCTATATCAATGTTACAATTATATAGAAACTTGGCACATTTCCACGGAGGAGGGAGGGATGGAGGCATAACCAAATTTGCACTTCATTCATTCTGATGATTTCTGCTCCACTAATCTGCTGTTGTTAAGCTGTGAACTGCTCATTTTATCGGTTCACTGGACTGTCTTCATTATTACGCTCCCTTAATGCTGTTCACATATTCCCGCTTCTGTTGTCTGTGTTATAGAGTTCACTCGATGACTATTCTATATTTAACATTATTATTATTCCCCCAATCTCTATCTAACACTATTGACTGTCTTTTTTTCTCACTCACACAAATCCAATTTACTTTAAATCAGCTGAGGGATCCAGTCTCACCTTCCCTCTTTATTCAATCATTTGTAACTCAATTCAAAAGCATTTGCAGTAAATTGCATTCACATGAGCTCAACACTCACATAACTGACCCAAATGGTGGACCTATTCAGTCAGGCGTGCACAACTGTGCTTTGTGTGCGTGTGAGAGTCGGTGTGCTCTGAATGTATGTGTCATAGGGATAAAAATAACTTCTTTGTAAACATATAAAGATTGGGCTGCCCTCTAATAGAGATGGAGCATGTTAAAATAAATATCTTACTCATTTTCCCCATTACCTAAGGCTAGAAGCATTCACACAAGAGTGTTGTTTGGTCATTTTCTGCTGGTGCTAAATATCAGATGGGCTTTCTTAACGACATTTGGCTTTTTCCCCCTGGACGCACAAACTGAACTAGGGCTGCAAATAATGACTTTTTTCATATTGGTTGATAAATGGTTTGTTAATTCATTCACTGCTATTAATAGCCAAAAGTTAAATCTTTCATTGCTTTTCAGTCAGATGTTCATCGCAAAATCCAGTTGTATTCAAAACAGGAATATATAAATCTGTCAAAAAATACTCCCATCTGAGCAGCTAGACATTTCTGTTGACAGACTGTTCAATTACACATGTCTGCACTGCCCAAGATCCACAGGAAATGGCTTTCTAATTACTGATATAAATCAATCTTATGTATTTCTAGTACCCTACTGCATCGAATGCTGCTCAGTAGTAGGAACCCCACCCTAGAATAACCTAAGGGTTACCACAAGCCATGATTAACAACAAAATAACATCTCACAACACAAATAAGAGGACACAAGGAATGTTCCATGAGAAGTGTACCTCTACCTACTGACAACCATAGTCATTTGAGACCATACTTAATACAGTCAGTGTAGTGTTCATGTTATTTTGTCCAGCCCTATGCATCCTGGGGGGCTGTTGTTTGCTCACCTAAAACGTACTTTGTTCTAACTACTGTACAGAAGAGAGCCGGTAAACAAGAATGTGGAATTTATTAAGCTTCTACACATTTAAAGTAATGTGCAATTAAAATGAAAGATGTATATTTATATATATATTTGGAAAAATGAATTAATGCATCACACAGAACACAAAATAAATGTATCCTGACCAAATAGAGTCTATGATTCTGACCTTTAAACATGTGTTTTAGCTAGGGAATAACCTGATTTCCTGTCTGAAATGCTGTTTACATTCACTGCTTGTGAACAGCACTAATCACAGCACGTTGGACTACAAAATGCTAATAAACTCTATTCAGTCATATTTCAACACGCCTTACGTAATATGCCTTGATGTACAACTGTCACCAAGCTAAGAACACATTTGCAAACACTCACCGCGATAGAGCCAGTTGAGGAGGCGGTGTAAACCTTGATGACCATTTTAATCTCAAATTAATGTCAGACACACGACAGACAAACTGATTTCAACGAGTCTCGTTTGTTCGCAATAAAAAGGAATTCCGTCTTTACGCGGCAGGCTGTGTTTCAGTAGAGAATAGACAGGCGTCTCCAGTATTTAAACTGAGACATGATAATAACACAGCGTGCGCTTCTGCTACTGTGGCGCTCAACGACTCTCACCGCACAGATGCAACAGACATCACATTTAACACTGAAACCTACTTCCGGTCAGCGTTTTCAAAATAAAAAAGTCAAACATTGCAATTGATCCAGAATGCAAATTCCTCCGTGCGTAAATCCAATCGTTTATTATTAAATGATTATAGTATTGATCAAAGCTGAGCTTTTTAAATAACACAATATAAGTCTGCATGCGATTTCAAGGTAATAAATCAGTTTAAGTTTCCCCTACATTTGAATATTGAAGTAAATCAACTAGTAGCCTGTAATATTCTTTAAAAATGTAACAACAAACACAGAAAGATATGTTTTTTGTCCTTATTCTTGATTTGGTTATCAGGCCACTAGACGCAGACCCGTAGTAGCGCAAGTATAATTTGTATCAAATATGTTTGATTGAGGCATGGCTGGATCTGTGTGGATCCAGATCCTGATACACATGCACTCTAAAGTGTTTTTGCAGTACTCATCACAACCACTGTCTGTTTAAAGAGCAAAACATGCACTACAGCGCCACCCTGGCGATAACGTATTACTGCAGGGAGCATTGTGGTTGCCATGGTACGGCGTCAGCGGTAGGACTGGAGCAAACCTCAAGGCGTGGACAAAAAAAACATTATCTGAGCGCTGCTTGCTCGGGATTACTCCGTATTGCTGTTTTATTTTGGATAATTAAAGGACGGCACATAAAAAAAAAAACCTATTCATGACTATTTCCATCACGGGTGGACGTCAACGCTTTGTATCCTATGCTGAAATCAGACGGTAGCTAAGTTAGCTTAAGTTAATGCTAGCTTGCTAGTAGTTGAAGCTACGTCGCTATCATTAGCGGACTGAGTCTTAAAAACAGAAGCAATTGATTCACACAGAGTTAAAAGTAAACTAGTTAAAGTTGGCAAGATTTACAAGAGTAAACGCAGAAAGAAAGGACATGTTGGTTCCAGCAGACGCCGAGGGGTAATGTTAAAGCTTCTCACCAGTTGATAGTAGTTTTGTATTGCTATGCTAGCATAATAAGCTAGCATCAACAAGTCAGTCATCTCTCACCGTTAGCTTTCAACAATCTCTTCCTGGCTACAGTTGCTAGTGGCAGTACCCTAACATGCTGTTTGGAAGCTTAACAACTACTCTCCCCTTGCATTCACCTATATTTGATAATGTGGAGTATAGAGCACACTGAAATGTATAGTTGGCTTCAGGTAACTTACTATTAATACATGTTTTACCTGAGAGGCAGATTCACAACAAAGCACCTGTCAACAGCAGACGGCCTACCGCTACTTTAATCCTATCTGTCCGTCACGGAGAGAAGGCTGGGGACAAGTCTCGTACCGCTATAGTAAGTCTTTAATAACCCTTATCTATTTATTTTTGTATTGAGAGCTTAATGAAGCATATATATATATTCTCAGTTTATGATTAGCAACCTCCTGGAACAGTCTGACAAAAGCAAGATGAAGTAGAAGATGTCACCGATGATGCTGTGGATGTAATGTAACCTCTGTGGTGAGTGTTTTAAGATACTCTGATGATGACAACTCCCGTGAACACTGACAATAGTGGTCATTAATATTTTTAAATCCATTTCTGTGATCACAAACATTCTACAAACTGAAATTGTGAAGTAAATCCGTTTCAATTATTGTGCTTAATCTTTGTATCCAATTCTTTCTAAATGTTAGAGGTGAAAAACGTGACATCAGCGCTATGTCATTTAATGTTTGAACATACCGTACATACTCTTGTTTATTAATTCTACAAAGCTTTTTACCCATATTTACACTTATTTCTTATTATGGTGACGGTGCTGTGTGTACTGTTGTAGCCATAGATACTTGTCTGTCAAGTGTTTCTATTATTGTCAAGGCTGATGAAAGAGCCTGCATGATGATATAAGAATATTATAGTTGGCTATTAGTTTTGAATGATTATTCCTACATCTACTCAAGGTTGTGTGATCCCTTACAATCAACAAAAACAATCTTAAGTTAGCATGGGCTTTTGTCCTTAGATGATAACTCCCTTTGGCAGACACTCACTGCTCCATAGCCTTTCTGTTAACTGGACATAACATGCACACTTTACACTTACACTTTACATTGTACATTTATATTATATTTTCATTGAATATTCCATTACATTGCACTATTTATTATCTGGATATATCTTATTTTTATTTCTAATATTTTGCTATGCTTCATATTGTATTGTATTTTGCTGCGGTAACAAATACATTTCCCAATTTGGGATAAATAAAGTATTTCTGATTCTGATTCTAAATACATAAACACAAGTCAATTCAAAAGATAAATAATTTGATTCTTATAAATACAGTTATTCACAAAAATAATTCTACATTTGATACACATACTGTAAATATTCATTGTGTCAGCATACAATGAATATTTACAGTATGTGCATGTTATGTAATCTGCAACACCATGTTAACAATCAGTCAAATAAAGAGTGTCAGGTAATTGTAAAAATGTTCTCTTTTTCTGTTTTCTTTGAAAACAAGTTTACACGTCTTATATTCCAGTTAGAAATAGTCAACTGGCTGTTTAATAAGTCACCAGGGCAGACCGAGGCATGCTAGTGTTTTGTCTGTAGCAGCAGTGGTGTAAGGTAGTTATATCATACATCATTCAGCCTCATGGAAAATTCCACCTCTTGTGTGTTGTCGCTTAGAGACCAAGACACACAATACAGAAAATCCTGAGAGAACACAGTTGGACTATGTTCTTATTACAGTTTTGGATTAATTTGAAAGATTTTTCATCTTGTTTGCATTGTAATTTTTTAGGTCAGATCACGAGCTGACTTTTAATGTAAAATGATAAATCAGGTAAGACAAGTCTGACATGTTTCTTTTCACTTGTGTTTGAATTCATCACAGCATTTCTTCCAAGAGTGACAGCATGGAATCTGAAAACATGACTGACCTGTATGAGGACAACCGTGATGTCGATCAAAGTCGCCAGTCACTCCGCAGTTCAAAGAAAGATTCCCGAGCATCATACTTTGAAAAACGCAAAAAGAATTCCCGGGACAAGATCAAAGATGATGGGGAAAAAGAAAGCTGTGTTGAGAGTAGATCGAAAACCCGAACCTGGCGTTCAGATCCAGATCGGGACCAGTTATCAGACGGAGAGCGACGTAGAAGTAGTGGTTCGTTTTACTCAGATGACTATGACAATGAGTCTCCTTCCGAGCGCTCAAACTCACCATACTCTCGGTCCTGTACTCCATCTGCTACTCCTCAGAGAATGGTGCGTTCGAAAAGGATTTCTAACAGCCCCCTCTACAAGACAGGTATGTAAAGCAAGGATATGATCAAATTCATCATGTAACCTTTACTGGCTATATTGAATTTACTGTCCATGGGATGGCAGTATAAGGCAGATTTTAACATGGTCATTTTCTGCCTAACAACAAGACTATAATCCAAACTTGACTAACAACTTAATAAAATCTTTCATACAGAAGTTCAATTTGATTATAATTAAAGCTCCTAACACCTTAATTATGTGTTTGATGTTGATAAGTCTTCAGCCTCAACCTTATTTTCCATTCACTACTAGTGAACTTGTTTCAGTATGGCCTGTGAAAGTATTTACTGTCTTTATCTGTACATCATGTGTGCTTCCCTATCTTTGCAGGAGGTGTGGGACGCCGGGGTGTTTCTCGTCCACAGCGTCCAGGTGGCCACCCGCTGACCCAGCAGCAGCGCAGGGGAGTGCGCTCACAAAGCAAGGAGTCCACACCCCCTAAGGACCTGGACCTGGTGACCAAGAGGATGCTCTCGGCCCGCCTGCTCAAGATCAATGAACTGCGTAACTCACTTGCCGAGCTGCAACAGCGCACTGATGAGCTGCAGAAGGAAAATCGAGTTCTCAGACAGGTAGGTCTAGCCCTCTAGATAAATTGAAGTTAAATAAATAACTAAGCCCAGGGAAGGTAGGGAAGTTTAAGTGAACAATGTCAGATTTTAGTGGCAAGAACTGATGTTTTATATTAAAAATAAAAAGGGTTCTGAAAACCTGTAAAGAAATCTTAAAGATTCCCTGAAGGAAATGTCTTAAATCAATCTCTCAAAAGTAAAAAATACATGGGAAGTAGAATCCTTTTTCAAATAAAAAAAATAATTATAAGAATCTTTGTAAAGAGAAAAAATACCATGTGCCTCATTCATTTAATTTCGAGATTCAGTCTGTTTAAATTAGTTTTTTTTGCATTGTAAAAAGTCTTTAAAAGTAAATCTAAAATCTCCCTTTAGCTTTAGTACTCCTGAAAAAAACAAACACACACGTGTTCGCTGGATAATCAATCCCATAACCATTTACCTTTTTAATATACATTTCTAACTCTTCAGTATGAATACCTGTGGTGTCCTAAATGTATATGTTCCATTCCATGCCTCAGCTCCAGGTGCGGCAAGATAAAGCCCTGCAGCGCTACGATGACACAGAAAGTGAGATTTCCCAGCTGATTTCGCGCCACAACAATGACACACATGTGCTGCGCGAGCGGCTCAGGCGCACTCAGGAGAGGGAACGGGCTGCCGAGCGTCGGATGAAGGACAGCGAGGAGCAGCTGCTAAGGAGTCAGGCGACCATCGCGCGACTGAAGAAGCTCGTCGACCAGCGAGACTTAGGAGCCAGAGACGAGCTCAGCCGCAAGCTAGAGGAGGAGAAGACCCAGGCCCTGGAGGCAGAACGCAAGATTAAGGTACAATTATTTACTTATTTATTAATAATTACGCTGTACTTTGCATTGTTTTTTTCTAGAATGTAATACTATTACTTGCTCTTATCTGTAGGGACTTTACATGCCTTTGTGTTGTAGCTTATTCAATGGAAATCGCCTAAATAAATCAGACACACATCCTTTTTAATACAACTTCTATACATTTAGTTTTTAGTTTATTTGCCCAGTTTAAAAATACACAAACAATTAAAGAAACCTACTGGACTTAAAACAATGTTAAGATTTCACAATGTATTATTAATACAGAAAATAAAAGGACTTCTTTATTGTGAAGCCCCACTATTAGAAGAAGATACTGTGACTTTGGGGGGGTATGTGTGTGTTTGAAGGAGCTGGAGCGTAGCATAGAGCTGACTAGCGGCAGTTACCAGAGGCAGCTGGCTGCAGAGAGGAAGAAGACCATCAGTGCCCAGGACGAGATCAGGACCCTGCAGGAGGAGCTGCAACGACTGACCAATAAACTCAAGGTCCAAACACAAAAAATATACTTTGGAATATCAACTAAGGCAAACTGTGTCTTTCTTTTGGTTTTTGGTATAAAAAGCAACTTTGTATGAAATTTTCACCTTGTTGATTACTTTTCTTTTTAGGAGAAAGAGAGAGAACTGGATGATAGGAACATCTATGCCAACCGCATGATGAAACCTGCC